>NC_137116.1:25550394-25744394 GCF_949357685.1 Gobio gobio | reverse complement strand
GGAACTACACTGTGTTCTCCATGCAATGGCCATTTAATCACAAAGTTCTACACATTAAGATTACTTCAAATGGGAGCATTGATTGGTCCTGTGTTCATAAGTGCTTCTCTTTGGGGTAGTTTTAATGAGGAAGTGATCTACAGGCAAGACTCAACCTCTTTTCAATGGAATTCCATTTTTCAGTGTAATTAATATGGTAAACCCTTGTACCTATCCCTCTATCCTATAAGTGATGTCCGCTAAATCCATTTTTCATTTCCGTTCCCTCTTGACTGAAAATATGTTGATATCTACTCTAACTCTAGCATCTTTCTTTTCAAACAAAGTAGAAAGTGCTATCAAGTTGGGGTAAATATTTACTGATTGACTCCCCTGTTTCCATGTTTGTTTGTTTTTTTTTTCAAATATTTTACATTTAAATAGCCTCTCTAGATAATTACAAAGAGAAGTATTCCTGATTCTAAAACTTGATGGGCTTTACAGAAATGCAGAGTGTCAACGGCCATGGCACAGCCGAGGGGGCATGGACACACTTATATTGGGTGCTGGTAAACCACATGGCTCAGACCAGCTCTTCCTAAAAGCAGACAACATGCTCCATGGATCTCGTCCGTTCCTACAGAGTTTCAAGCTATCATTTGGACAAGATTTGCAGCTACTACTACTCTCACTCTCGGTACCCTCACAATGGCACTGACTGTCTGTTGTATTTGGTAAGTGCTATTTGTTGGGGTAGTTTCAAGTGATCAGTGCTTCAAGAGACAATTGCCTTCTGGAACTACACTGTGTTCTCCATGCAATGGCCATTTAATCACAAAGTTCTACACATTAAGATTACTTCAAATGGGAGCATTGATTGGTCCTGTGTTCATAAGTGCTTCTCTTTGGGGTAGTTTTAATGAGGAAGTGATCTACAGGCAAGACTCAACCTCTTTTCAATGGAATTCCATTTTTCAGTGTAATTAATATGGTAAACCCTTGTACCTATCCCTCTATCCTATAAGTGATATCCGCTAAATCAATTTTTCATTTCCGTTCCCTCTTGACTGAAAATATGTTGATATCTACTCTAACTCTAGCATCTTTCTTTTCAAACAAAGTAGAAAGTGCTATCAAGTTGGGGTAAATATTTACTGATTGACTCCCCTGTTTCCATGTTTGTTTGTTTTTTTTTTTCAAATATTTTACATTTAAATAGCCTCTCTAGATAATTACAAAGAGAAGTATTCCTGATTCTATGTAAGAATAAGTGCTTCTCTTGAGGACAGTCATGTTGGTGTTTGTTCATGATGTGGTTCTTTCACTGTCATCATGAGAAAAGCATTCCCAGTGTAAACACTGGAGGGTGCTGTTTTACCCAGAGGCTTGGTCTGCCACTCTATGTTTTTGTACTTGGTGAATGTCTTTGCTTCCAACTTGTATATTTTTAGTGCTAACAACCTGGGGCAGCCATTGTTTTTATTTACCTGCCCTCTTGACTGAAAATCAGTTGATATCTACTCTAACTTTAGCATGTTTCTTTTCAACCAAAGTAGAAAGTGCTAGCAAGTTGGGGTAAATATTTGCTGACCAACTCCCCTGTGTTCATGTTTTTTATTCAGATCATTTACAGACCCCTTTTAGATGATTACAAAGAGAAGCTTTCCTTAATTCTATGTAAGAGTAAGTGCAATAACCTTTCAGCATACCCAGTTTAAACATTAGAGGGTGCTGTTTTACCTAGAGGTTTGGTCTGCCACTTGCTGTTTTTGTATTGAGTGTAGGCCTATCCTTTAAAAATGAATGACTATTTTCTAAATTCAGGGGGAAATGTTCATAAGTGTTGCATTTGCATGAAGTGCTTCCAATGTGTGAAAGGTCCACCCGTGCTGGGAAAATGCTGAGTCGTTCCAAAGATGTAAACTGGGCAATCAAAACTTGATGGGCTTTACAGAAATGCAGAGTGTCAACGGCCATGGCACAGCCGAGGGGGCATGGACACACTTATATTGGGTGCTGGTAAACCACATGGCTCAGACCAGCTCTTCCTAAAAGCAGACAACATGCTCCATGGATCTCGTCCGTTCCTACAGAGTTTCAAGCTATCATTTGGACAAGATTTGCAGCTACTACTACTCTCACTCTCGGTACCCTCACAATGGCACTGACTGTCTGTTGTATTTGGTAAGTGCTATTTGTTGGGGTAGTTTCAAGTGATCAGTGCTTCAAGAGACAATTGCCTTCTGGAACTACACTGTGTTCTCCATGCAATGGCCATTTAATCACAAAGTTTTACACATTAAGATTACTTCAAATGGGAGCATTGATTGGTCCTGTGTTCATAAGTGCTTCTCTTTGGGGTAGTTTTAATGAGGAAGTGATCTACAGGCAAGACTCAACCTCTTTTCAATGGAATTCCATTTTTCAGTGTAGTTAATATGGTAAACCCTTGTACCTATCCCTCTATCCTATAAGTGATATCCGCTAAATCCATTTTTCATTTCCGTTCCCTCTTGACTGAAAATATGTTGATATCTACTCTAACTCTAGCATCTTTCTTTTCAAACAAAGTAGAAAGTGCTATCAAGTTGGGGTAAATATTTACTGATTGACTCCCCTGTTTTCATGTTTGTTTGTTTGTTTTTCAAATATTTTACATTTAAATAGCCTCTCTAGATAATTACAAAGAGAAGTATTCCTGATTCTATGTAAGAATAAGTGCTTCTCTTGAGGACAGTCATGTTGGTGTTTGTTCATGATGTGGTTCTTTCACTGTCATCATGAGAAAAGCATTCCCAGTGTAAACACTGGAGGGTGCTGTTTTACCCAGAGGCTTGGTCTGCCACTCTATGTTTTTGTACTTGGTGAATGTCTTTGCTTCCAACTTGTATATTTTTAGTGCTAACAACCTGGGGCAGCCATTGTTTTTATTTACCTGCCCTCTTGACTGAAAATCAGTTGATATCTACTCTAACTTTAGCATGTTTCTTTTCAACCAAAGTAGAAAGTGCTATCAAGTTGGGGTAAATATTTGCTGACCGACTCCCCTGTGTTCATGTTTTTTATTCAGATCATTTACAGACCCCTTTTAGATGATTACAAAGAGAAGCTTTCCTTAATTCTATGTAAGAGTAAGTGCAATAACCTTTCAGCATACCCAGTTTAAACATTAGAGGGTGCTGTTTTACCTAGAGGTTTGGTCTGCCACTTGCTGTTTTTGTATTGAGTGTAGGCCTATCCTTTAAAAATGAATGACTATTTTCTAAATTCAGGGGGAAATGTTCATAAGTGTTGCATTTGCATGAAGTGCTTCCAATGTGTGAAAGGTCCACCCGTGCTGGGAAAATGCTGAGTCGTTCCAAAGATGTAAACTGGGCAATCAAAACTTGATGGGCTTTACAGAAATGCAGAGTGTCAACGGCCATGGCACAGCCGAGGGGGCATGGACACACTTATATTGGGTGCTGGTAAACCACATGGCTCAGACCAGCTCTTCCTAAAAGCAGACAACATGCTCCATGGATCTCGTCCGTTCCTACAGAGTTTCAAGCTATCATTTGGACAAGATTTGCAGCTACTACTACTCTCACTCTCGGTACCCTCACAATGGCACTGACTGTCTGTTGTATTTGGTAAGTGCTATTTGTTGGGGTAGTTTCAAGTGATCAGTGCTTCAAGAGACAATTGCCTTCTGGAACTACACTGTGTTCTCCATGCAATGGCCATTTAATCACAAAGTTCTACACATTAAGATTACTTCAAATGGGAGCATTGATTGGTCCTGTGTTCATAAGTGCTTCTCTTTGGGGTAGTTTTAATGAGGAAGTGATCTACAGGCAAGACTCAACCTCTTTTCAATGGAATTCAATTTTTCAGTGTAATTAATATGGTAAACCCTTGTACCTATCCCTCTATCCTATAAGTGATATCCGCTAAAGCCATTTTTCATTTCCGTTCCCTCTTGACTGAAAATATGTTGATATCTACTCTAACTCTAGCATCTTTCTTTTCAAACAAAGTAGAAAGTGCTATCAAGTTGGGGTAAATATTTACTGATTGACTCCCCTGTTTCCATGTTTGTTTGTTTTTTTCAAATATTTTACATTTAAATAGCCTCTCTAGATAATTACAAAGAGAAGTATTCCTGATTCTATGTAAGAATAAGTGCTTCTCTTGAGGACAGTCATGTTGGTGTTTGTTCATGATGTGGTTCTTTCACTGTCATCATGAGAAAAGCATTCCCAGTGTAAACACTGGAGGGTGCTGTTTTACCCAGAGGCTTGGTCTGCCACTCTATGTTTTTGTACTTGGTGAATGTCTCTGCTTCCAACTTGTATATTTTTAGTGCTAACAACCTGGGGCAGCCATTGTTTTTATTTACCTGCCCTCTTGACTGAAAATCAGTTGATATCTACTCTAACTTTAGCATGTTTCTTTTCAACCAAAGTAGAAAGTGCTATCAAGTTGGGGTAAATATTTGCTGACCGACTCCCCTGTGTTCATGTTTTTTATTCAGATCATTTACAGACCCCTTTTAGATTATTACAAAGAGAAGCTTTCCTTAATTCTATGTAAGAGTAAGTGCAATAACCTTTCAGCATACCCAGTTTAAACATTAGAGGGTGCTGTTTTACCCAGAGGCTTGGTCTGCCACTCTATGTTTTTGTACTTGGTGAATGTCTTTGCTTCCAACTTGTATATTTTTAGTGCTAACAACCTGGGGCAGCCATTGTTTTTATTTACCTGCCCTCTTGACTGAAAATCAGTTGATATCTACTCTAACTTTAGCATTTTTCTTTTCAACCAAAGTAGAAAGTGCTATCAAGTTGGGGTAAATATTTGCTGACCGACTCCCCTGTGTTCATGTTTTTTATTCAGATCATTTACAGACCCCTTTTAGATGATTACAAAGAGAAGCTTTCCTTAATTCTATGTAAGAGTAAGTGCAATAACCTTTCAGCATACCCAGTTTAAACATTAGAGGGTGCTGTTTTACCTAGAGGTTTGGTCTGCCACTTGCTGTTTTTGTATTTAGTGTAGGCCTATCCTTTAAAAATGAATGACTATTTTCTAAATTCAGGGGGAAATGTTCATAAGTGTTGCATTTGCATGAAGTGCTTCCAATGTGTGAAAGGTCCACCCGTGCTGGGAAAATGCTGAGTCGTTCCAAAGATGTAAACTGGGCAATCAAAACTTGATGGGCTTTACAGAAATGCAGAGTGTCAACGGCCATGGCACAGCCGAGGGGGCATGGACACACTTATATTGGGTGCTGGTAAACCACATGGCTCAGACCAGCTCTTCCTAAAAGCAGACAACATGCTCCATGGATCTCGTCCGTTCCTACAGAGTTTCAAGCTATCATTTGGACAAGATTTGCAGCTACTACTACTCTCACTCTCGGTACCCTCACAATGGCACTGACTGTCTGTTGTATTTGGTAAGTGCTATTTGTTGGGGTAGTTTCAAGTGATCAGTGCTTCAAGAGACAATTGCCTTCTGGAACTACACTGTGTTCTCCATGCAATGGCCATTTAATCACAAAGTTCTACACATTAAGATTACTTCAAATGGGAGCATTGATTGGTCCTGTGTTCATAAGTGCTTCTCTTTGGGGTAGTTTTAATGAGGAAGTGATCTACAGGCAAGACTCAACCTCTTTTCAATGGAATTCCATTTTTCAGTGTAGTTAATATGGTAAACCCTTGTACCTATCCCTCTATCCTATAAGTGATATCCGCTAAATCCATTTTTCATTTCCGTTCCCTCTTGACTGAAAATATGTTGATATCTACTCTATAACTCTAGCATCTTTCTTTTCAAACAAAGTAGAAAGTGCTATCAAGTTGGGGTAAATATTTACTGATTGACTCCCCTGTTTCCATGTTTGTTTGTTTTTTTTTCAAATATTTTACATTTAAATAGCCTCTCTAGATAATTACAAAGAGAAGTATTCCTGATTCTATGTAAGAATAAGTGCTTCTCTTGAGGACAGTCATGTTGGTGTTTGTTCATGATGTGGTTCTTTCACTGTCATCATGAGAAAAGCATTCCCAGTGTAAACACTGGAGGGTGCTGTTTTACCCAGAGGCTTGGTCTGCCACTCTATGTTTTTGTACTTGGTGAATGTCTTTGCTTCCAACTTGTATATTTTTAGTGCTAACAACCTGGGGCAGCCATTGTTTTTATTTACCTGCCCTCTTGACTGAAAATCAGTTGATATCTACTCTAACTTTAGCATGTTTCTTTTCAACCAAAGTAGAAAGTGCTATCAAGTTGGGGTAAATATTTGCTGACCGACTCCCCTGTGTTCATGTTTTTTATTCAGATCATTTACAGACCCCTTTTAGATGATTACAAAGAGAAGCTTTCCTTAATTCTATGTAAGAGTAAGTGCAATAACCTTTCACCATACCCAGTTTAAACATTAGAGGGTGCTGTTTTACCTAGAGGTTTGGTCTGCCACTTGCTGTTTTTGTATTGAGTGTAGGCCTATCCTTTAAAAATGAATGACTATTTTCTAAATTCAGGGGGAAATGTTCATAAGTGTTGCATTTGCATGAAGTGCTTCCAATGTGTGAAAGGTCCACCCGTGCTGGGAAAATGCTGAGTCGTTCCAAAGATGTAAACTGGGCAATCAAAACTTGATGGGCTTTACAGAAATGCAGAGTGTCAACGGCCATGGCACAGCCGAGGGGGCATGGACACACTTATATTGGGTGCTGGTAAACCACATGGCTCAGACCAGCTCTTCCTAAAAGCAGACAACATGCTCCATGGATCTTGTCCGTTCCTACAGAGTTTCAAGCTATCATTTGGACAAGATTTGCAGCTACTACTACTCTCACTCTCGGTACCCTCACAATGGCACTGACTGTCTGTTGTATTTGGTAAGTGCTATTTGTTGGGGTAGTTTCAAGTGATCAGTGCTTCAAGAGACAATTGCCTTCTGGAACTACACTGTGTTCTCCATGCAATGGCCATTTAATCACAAAGTTCTACACATTAAGATTACTTCAAATGGGAGCATTGATTGGTCCTGTGTTCATAAGTGCTTCTCTTTGGGGTAGTTTTAATGAGGAAGTGATCTACAGGCAAGACTCAACCTCTTTTCAATGGAATTCCATTTTTCAGTGTAATTAATATGGTAAACCCTTGTACCTATCCCTCTATCCTATAAGTGATGTCCGCTAAATCCATTTTTCATTTCCGTTCCCTCTTGACTGAAAATATGTTGATATCTACTCTAACTCTAGCATCTTTCTTTTCAAACAAAGTAGAAAGTGCTATCAAGTTGGGGTAAATATTTACTGATTGACTCCCCTGTTTCCATGTTTGTTTGTTTTTTTTTTCAAATATTTTACATTTAAATAGCCTCTCTAGATAATTACAAAGAGAAGTATTCCTGATTCTAAAACTTGATGGGCTTTACAGAAATGCAGAGTGTCAACGGCCATGGCACAGCCGAGGGGGCATGGACACACTTATATTGGGTGCTGGTAAACCACATGGCTCAGACCAGCTCTTCCTAAAAGCAGACAACATGCTCCATGGATCTCGTCCGTTCCTACAGAGTTTCAAGCTATCATTTGGACAAGATTTGCAGCTACTACTACTCTCACTCTCGGTACCCTCACAATGGCACTGACTGTCTGTTGTATTTGGTAAGTGCTATTTGTTGGGGTAGTTTCAAGTGATCAGTGCTTCAAGAGACAATTGCCTTCTGGAACTACACTGTGTTCTCCATGCAATGGCCATTTAATCACAAAGTTCTACACATTAAGATTACTTCAAATGGGAGCATTGATTGGTCCTGTGTTCATAAGTGCTTCTCTTTGGGGTAGTTTTAATGAGGAAGTGATCTACAGGCAAGACTCAACCTCTTTTCAATGGAATTCCATTTTTCAGTGTAATTAATATGGTAAACCCTTGTACCTATCCCTCTATCCTATAAGTGATATCCGCTAAATCCATTTTTCATTTCCGTTCCCTCTTGACTGAAAATATGTTGATATCTACTCTAACTCTAGCATCTTTCTTTTCAAACAAAGTAGAAAGTGCTATCAAGTTGGGGTAAATATTTACTGATTGACTCCCCTGTTTCCATGTTTGTTTGTTTTTTTTTCAAATATTTTACATTTAAATAGCCTCTCTAGATAATTACAAAGAGAAGTATTCCTGATTCTATGTAAGAATAAGTGCTTCTCTTGAGGACAGTCATGTTGGTGTTTGTTCATGATGTGGTTCTTTCACTGTCATCATGAGAAAAGCATTCCCAGTGTAAACACTGGAGGGTGCTGTTTTACCCAGAGGCTTGGTCTGCCACTCTATGTTTTTGTACTTGGTGAATGTCTTTGCTTCCAACTTGTATATTTTTAGTGCTAACAACCTGGGGCAGCCATTGTTTTTATTTACCTGCCCTCTTGACTGAAAATCAGTTGATATCTACTCTAACTTTAGCATGTTTCTTTTCAACCAAAGTAGAAAGTGCTAGCAAGTTGGGGTAAATATTTGCTGACCAACTCCCCTGTGTTCATGTTTTTTATTCAGATCATTTACAGACCCCTTTTAGATGATTACAAAGAGAAGCTTTCCTTAATTCTATGTAAGAGTAAGTGCAATAACCTTTCAGCATACCCAGTTTAAACATTAGAGGGTGCTGTTTTACCTAGAGGTTTGGTCTGCCACTTGCTGTTTTTGTATTGAGTGTAGGCCTATCCTTTAAAAATGAATGACTATTTTCTAAATTCAGGGGGAAATGTTCATAAGTGTTGCATTTGCATGAAGTGCTTCCAATGTGTGAAAGGTCCACCCGTGCTGGGAAAATGCTGAGTCGTTCCAAAGATGTAAACTGGGCAATCAAAACTTGATGGGCTTTACAGAAATGCAGAGTGTCAACGGCCATGGCACAGCCGAGGGGGCATGGACACACTTATATTGGGTGCTGGTAAACCACATGGCTCAGACCAGCTCTTCCTAAAAGCAGACAACATGCTCCATGGATCTCGTCCGTTCCTACAGAGTTTCAAGCTATCATTTGGACAAGATTTGCAGCTACTACTACTCTCACTCTCGGTACCCTCACAATGGCACTGACTGTCTGTTGTATTTGGTAAGTGCTATTTGTTGGGGTAGTTTCAAGTGATCAGTGCTTCAAGAGACAATTGCCTTCTGGAACTACACTGTGTTCTCCATGCAATGGCCATTTAATCACAAAGTTTTACACATTAAGATTACTTCAAATGGGAGCATTGATTGGTCCTGTGTTCATAAGTGCTTCTCTTTGGGGTAGTTTTAATGAGGAAGTGATCTACATGCAAGACTCAACCTCTTTTCAATGGAATTCCATTTTTCAGTGTAGTTAATATGGTAAACCCTTGTACCTATCCCTCTATCCTATAAGTGATATCCGCTAAATCCATTTTTCATTTCCGTTCCCTCTTGACTGAAAATATGTTGATATCTACTCTAACTCTAGCATCTTTCTTTTCAAACAAAGTAGAAAGTGCTATCAAGTTGGGGTAAATATTTACTGATTGACTCCCCTGTTTCCATGTTTGTTTGTTTTTTTTTTCAAATATTTTACATTTAAATAGCCTCTCTAGATAATTACAAAGAGAAGTATTCCTGAATCTATGTAAGAATAAGTGCTTCTCTTGAGGACAGTCATGTTGGTGTTTGTTCATGATGTGGTTCTTTCACTGTCATCATGAGAAAAGCATTCCCAGTGTAAACACTGGAGGGTGCTGTTTTACCCAGAGGCTTGGTCTGCCACTCTATGTTTTTGTACTTGGTGAATGTCTCTGCTTCCAATTTGTATATTTTTAGTGCTAACAACCTGGGGCAGCCATTGTTTTTATTTACCTGCCCTCTTGACTGAAAATCAGTTGATATCTACTCTAACTTTAGCATGTTTCTTTTCAACCAAAGTAGAAAGTGCTATCAAGTTGGGGTAAATATTTGCTGACCGACTCCCCTGTGTTCATGTTTTTTATTCAGATCATTTACAGACCCCTTTTAGATTATTACAAAGAGAAGCTTTCCTTAATTCTATGTAAGAGTAAGTGCAATAACCTTTCAGCATACCCAGTTTAAACATTAGAGGGTGCTGTTTTACCTAGAGGTTTGGTCTGCCACTTGCTGTTTTTGTATTGAGTGTAGGCCTATCCTTTAAAAATGAATGACTATTTTCTAAATTCAGGGGGAAATGTTCATAAGTGTTGCATTTGCATGAAGTGCTTCCAATGTGTGAAAGGTCCACCCGTGCTGGGAAAATGCTGAGTCGTTCCAAAGATGTAAACTGGGCAATCAAAACTTGATGGGCTTTACAGAAATGCAGAGTGTCAACGGCCATGGCACAGCCGAGGGGGCATGGACACACTTATATTGGGTGCTGGTAAACCACATGGCTCAGACCAGCTCTTCCTAAAAGCAGACAACATGCTCCATGGATCTCGTCCGTTCCTACAGAGTTTCAAGCTATCATTTGGACAAGATTTGCAGCTACTACTACTCTCACTCTCGGTACCCTCACAATGGCACTGACTGTCTGTTGTATTTGGTAAGTGCTATTTGTTGGGGTAGTTTCAAGTGATCAGTGCTTCAAGAGACAATTGCCTTCTGGAACTACACTGTGTTCTCCATGCAATGGCCATTTAATCACAAAGTTCTACACATTAAGATTACTTCAAATGGGAGCATTGATTGGTCCTGTGTTCATAAGTGCTTCTCTTTGGGGTAGTTTTAATGAGGAAGTGATCTACAGGCAAGACTCAACCTCTTTTCAATGGAATTCCATTTTTCAGTGTAGTTAATATGGTAAACCCTTGTACCTATCCCTCTATCCTATAAGTGATATCCGCTAAATCCATTTTTCATTTCCGTTCCCTCTTGACTGAAAATATGTTGATATCTACTCTATAACTCTAGCATCTTTCTTTTCAAACAAAGTAGAAAGTGCTATCAAGTTGGGGTAAATATTTACTGATTGACTCCCCTGTTTCCATGTTTGTTTGTTTTTTTTTCAAATATTTTACATTTAAATAGCCTCTCTAGATAATTACAAAGAGAAGTATTCCTGATTCTATGTAAGAATAAGTGCTTCTCTTGAGGACAGTCATGTTGGTGTTTGTTCATGATGTGGTTCTTTCACTGTCATCATGAGAAAAGCATTCCCAGTGTAAACACTGGAGGGTGCTGTTTTACCCAGAGGCTTGGTCTGCCACTCTATGTTTTTGTACTTGGTGAATGTCTTTGCTTCCAACTTGTATATTTTTAGTGCTAACAACCTGGGGCAGCCATTGTTTTTATTTACCTGCCCTCTTGACTGAAAATCAGTTGATATCTACTCTAACTTTAGCATGTTTCTTTTCAACCAAAGTAGAAAGTGCTATCAAGTTGGGGTAAATATTTGCTGACCGACTCCCCTGTGTTCATGTTTTTTATTCAGATCATTTACAGACCCCTTTTAGATGATTACAAAGAGAAGCTTTCCTTAATTCTATGTAAGAGTAAGTGCAATAACCTTTCACCATACCCAGTTTAAACATTAGAGGGTGCTGTTTTACCTAGAGGTTTGGTCTGCCACTTGCTGTTTTTGTATTGAGTGTAGGCCTATCCTTTAAAAATGAATGACTATTTTCTAAATTCAGGGGGAAATGTTCATAAGTGTTGCATTTGCATGAAGTGCTTCCAATGTGTGAAAGGTCCACCCGTGCTGGGAAAATGCTGAGTCGTTCCAAAGATGTAAACTGGGCAATCAAAACTTGATGGGCTTTACAGAAATGCAGAGTGTCAACGGCCATGGCACAGCCGAGGGGGCATGGACACACTTATATTGGGTGCTGGTAAACCACATGGCTCAGACCAGCTCTTCCTAAAAGCAGACAACATGCTCCATGGATCTTGTCCGTTCCTACAGAGTTTCAAGCTATCATTTGGACAAGATTTGCAGCTACTACTACTCTCACTCTCGGTACCCTCACAATGGCACTGACTGTCTGTTGTATTTGGTAAGTGCTATTTGTTGGGGTAGTTTCAAGTGATCAGTGCTTCAAGAGACAATTGCCTTCTGGAACTACACTGTGTTCTCCATGCAATGGCCATTTAATCACAAAGTTCTACACATTAAGATTACTTCAAATGGGAGCATTGATTGGTCCTGTGTTCATAAGTGCTTCTCTTTGGGGTAGTTTTAATGAGGAAGTGATCTACAGGCAAGACTCAACCTCTTTTCAATGGAATTCCATTTTTCAGTGTAATTAATATGGTAAACCCTTGTACCTATCCCTCTATCCTATAAGTGATGTCCGCTAAATCCATTTTTCATTTCCGTTCCCTCTTGACTGAAAATATGTTGATATCTACTCTAACTCTAGCATCTTTCTTTTCAAACAAAGTAGAAAGTGCTATCAAGTTGGGGTAAATATTTACTGATTGACTCCCCTGTTTCCATGTTTGTTTGTTTTTTTTTTCAAATATTTTACATTTAAATAGCCTCTCTAGATAATTACAAAGAGAAGTATTCCTGATTCTAAAACTTGATGGGCTTTACAGAAATGCAGAGTGTCAACGGCCATGGCACAGCCGAGGGGGCATGGACACACTTATATTGGGTGCTGGTAAACCACATGGCTCAGACCAGCTCTTCCTAAAAGCAGACAACATGCTCCATGGATCTCGTCCGTTCCTACAGAGTTTCAAGCTATCATTTGGACAAGATTTGCAGCTACTACTACTCTCACTCTCGGTACCCTCACAATGGCACTGACTGTCTGTTGTATTTGGTAAGTGCTATTTGTTGGGGTAGTTTCAAGTGATCAGTGCTTCAAGAGACAATTGCCTTCTGGAACTACACTGTGTTCTCCATGCAATGGCCATTTAATCACAAAGTTCTACACATTAAGATTACTTCAAATGGGAGCATTGATTGGTCCTGTGTTCATAAGTGCTTCTCTTTGGGGTAGTTTTAATGAGGAAGTGATCTACAGGCAAGACTCAACCTCTTTTCAATGGAATTCCATTTTTCAGTGTAATTAATATGGTAAACCCTTGTACCTATCCCTCTATCCTATAAGTGATATCCGCTAAATCCATTTTTCATTTCCGTTCCCTCTTGACTGAAAATATGTTGATATCTACTCTAACTCTAGCATCTTTCTTTTCAAACAAAGTAGAAAGTGCTATCAAGTTGGGGTAAATATTTACTGATTGACTCCCCTGTTTCCATGTTTGTTTGTTTTTTTTTCAAATATTTTACATTTAAATAGCCTCTCTAGATAATTACAAAGAGAAGTATTCCTGATTCTATGTAAGAATAAGTGCTTCTCTTGAGGACAGTCATGTTGGTGTTTGTTCATGATGTGGTTCTTTCACTGTCATCATGAGAAAAGCATTCCCAGTGTAAACACTGGAGGGTGCTGTTTTACCCAGAGGCTTGGTCTGCCACTCTATGTTTTTGTACTTGGTGAATGTCTTTGCTTCCAACTTGTATATTTTTAGTGCTAACAACCTGGGGCAGCCATTGTTTTTATTTACCTGCCCTCTTGACTGAAAATCAGTTGATATCTACTCTAACTTTAGCATGTTTCTTTTCAACCAAAGTAGAAAGTGCTAGCAAGTTGGGGTAAATATTTGCTGACCAACTCCCCTGTGTTCATGTTTTTTATTCAGATCATTTACAGACCCCTTTTAGATGATTACAAAGAGAAGCTTTCCTTAATTCTATGTAAGAGTAAGTGCAATAACCTTTCAGCATACCCAGTTTAAACATTAGAGGGTGCTGTTTTACCTAGAGGTTTGGTCTGCCACTTGCTGTTTTTGTATTGAGTGTAGGCCTATCCTTTAAAAATGAATGACTATTTTCTAAATTCAGGGGGAAATGTTCATAAGTGTTGCATTTGCATGAAGTGCTTCCAATGTGTGAAAGGTCCACCCGTGCTGGGAAAATGCTGAGTCGTTCCAAAGATGTAAACTGGGCAATCAAAACTTGATGGGCTTTACAGAAATGCAGAGTGTCAACGGCCATGGCACAGCCGAGGGGGCATGGACACACTTATATTGGGTGCTGGTAAACCACATGGCTCAGACCAGCTCTTCCTAAAAGCAGACAACATGCTCCATGGATCTCGTCCGTTCCTACAGAGTTTCAAGCTATCATTTGGACAAGATTTGCAGCTACTACTACTCTCACTCTCGGTACCCTCACAATGGCACTGACTGTCTGTTGTATTTGGTAAGTGCTATTTGTTGGGGTAGTTTCAAGTGATCAGTGCTTCAAGAGACAATTGCCTTCTGGAACTACACTGTGTTCTCCATGCAATGGCCATTTAATCACAAAGTTTTACACATTAAGATTACTTCAAATGGGAGCATTGATTGGTCCTGTGTTCATAAGTGCTTCTCTTTGGGGTAGTTTTAATGAGGAAGTGATCTACATGCAAGACTCAACCTCTTTTCAATGGAATTCCATTTTTCAGTGTAGTTAATATGGTAAACCCTTGTACCTATCCCTCTATCCTATAAGTGATATCCGCTAAATCCATTTTTCATTTCCGTTCCCTCTTGACTGAAAATATGTTGATATCTACTCTAACTCTAGCATCTTTCTTTTCAAACAAAGTAGAAAGTGCTATCAAGTTGGGGTAAATATTTACTGATTGACTCCCCTGTTTCCATGTTTGTTTGTTTTTTTTTTCAAATATTTTACATTTAAATAGCCTCTCTAGATAATTACAAAGAGAAGTATTCCTGATTCTATGTAAGAATAAGTGCTTCTCTTGAGGACAGTCATGTTGGTGTTTGTTCATGATGTGGTTCTTTCACTGTCATCATGAGAAAAGCATTCCCAGTGTAAACACTGGAGGGTGCTGTTTTACCCAGAGGCTTGGTCTGCCACTCTATGTTTTTGTACTTGGTGAATGTCTCTGCTTCCAATTTGTATATTTTTAGTGCTAACAACCTGGGGCAGCCATTGTTTTTATTTACCTGCCCTCTTGACTGAAAATCAGTTGATATCTACTCTAACTTTAGCATGTTTCTTTTCAACCAAAGTAGAAAGTGCTATCAAGTTGGGGTAAATATTTGCTGACCGACTCCCCTGTGTTCATGTTTTTTATTCAGATCATTTACAGACCCCTTTTAGATTATTACAAAGAGAAGCTTTCCTTAATTCTAAGTAAGAGTAAGTGCAATAACCTTTCAGCATACCCAGTTTAAACATTAGAGGGTGCTGTTTTACCCAGAGGCTTGGTCTGCCACTCTATGTTTTTGTACTTGGTGAATGTCTTTGCTTCCAACTTGTATATTTTTAGTGCTAACAACCTGGGGCAGCCATTGTTTTTATTTACCTGCCCTCTTGACTGAAAATCAGTTGATATCTACTCTAACTTTAGCATGTTTCTTTTCAACCAAAGTAGAAAGTGCTATCAAGTTGGGGTAAATATTTGCTGACCGACTCCCCTGTGTTCATGTTTTTTATTCAGATCATTTACAGACCCCTTTTAGATTATTACAAAGAGAAGCTTTCCTTAATTCTATGTAAGAGTAAGTGCAATAACCTTTCAGCATACCCAGTTTAAACATTAGAGGGTGCTGTTTTACCTAGAGGTTTGGTCTGCCACTTGCTGTTTTTGTATTGAGTGTAGGCCTATCCTTTAAAAATGAATGACTATTTTCTAAATTCAGGGGGAAATGTTCATAAGTGTTGCATTTGCATGAAGTGCTTCCAATGTGTGAAAGGTCCACCCGTGCTGGGAAAATGCTGAGTCGTTCCAAAGATGTAAACTGGGCAATCAAAACTTGATGGGCTTTACAGAAATGCAGAGTGTCAACGGCCATGGCACAGCCGAGGGGGCATGGACACACTTATATTGGGTGCTGGTAAACCACATGGCTCAGACCAGCTCTTCCTAAAAGCAGACAACATGCTCCATGGATCTCGTCCGTTCCTACAGAGTTTCAAGCTATCATTTGGACAAGATTTGCAGCTACTACTACTCTCACTCTCGGTACCCTCACAATGGCACTGACTGTCTGTTGTATTTGGTAAGTGCTATTTGTTGGGGTAGTTTCAAGTGATCAGTGCTTCAAGAGACAATTGCCTTCTGGAACTACACTGTGTTCTCCATGCAATGGCCATTTAATCACAAAGTTCTACACATTAAGATTACTTCAAATGGGAGCATTGATTGGTCCTGTGTTCATAAGTGCTTCTCTTTGGGGTAGTTTTAATGAGGAAGTGATCTACAGGCAAGACTCAACCTCTTTTCAATGGAATTCCATTTTTCAGTGTAGTTAATATGGTAAACCCTTGTACCTATCCCTCTATCCTATAAGTGATATCCGCTAAATCCATTTTTCATTTCCGTTCCCTCTTGACTGAAAATATGTTGATATCTACTCTAACTCTAGCATCTTTCTTTTCAAACAAAGTAGAAAGTGCTATCAAGTTGGGGTAAATATTTACTGATTGACTCCCCTGTTTCCATGTTTGTTTGTTTTTTTTTTCAAATATTTTACATTTAAATAGCCTCTCTAGATAATTACAAAGAGAAGTATTCCTGATTCTAAAACTTGATGGGCTTTACAGAAAGGCAGAGTGTCAACGGCCATGGCACAGCCGAGGGGGCATGGACACACTTATATTGGGTGCTGGTAAACCACATGGCTCAGACCAGCTCTTCCTAAAAGCAGACAACATGCTCCATGGATCTCGTCCGTTCCTACAGAGTTTCAAGCTATCATTTGGACAAGATTTGCAGCTACTACTACTCTCACTCTCGGTACCCTCACAATGGCACTGACTGTCTGTTGTATTTGGTAAGTGCTATTTGTTGGGGTAGTTTCAAGTGATCAGTGCTTCAAGAGACAATTGCCTTCTGGAACTACACTGTGTTCTCCATGCAATGGCCATTTAATCACAAAGTTCTACACATTAAGATTACTTCAAATGGGAGCATTGATTGGTCCTGTGTTCATAAGTGCTTCTCTTTGGGGTAGTTTTAATGAGGAAGTGATCTACAGGCAAGACTCAACCTCTTTTCAATGGAATTCCATTTTTCAGTGTAATTAATATGGTAAACCCTTGTACCTATCCCTCTATCCTATAAGTGATATCCGCTAAATCCATTTTTCATTTCCGTTCCCTGTTGACTGAAAATATGTTGATATCTACTCTAACTCTAGCATCTTTCTTTTCAAACAAAGTAGAAAGTGCTATCAAGTTGGGGTAAATATTTACTGATTGACTCCCCTGTTTCCATGTTTGTTTGTTTTTTTTTTCAAATATTTTACATTTAAATAGCCTCTCTAGATAATTACAAAGAGAAGTATTCCTGATTCTATGTAAGAATAAGTGCTTCTCTTGAGGACAGTCATGTTGGTGTTTGTTCATGATGTGGTTCTTTCACTGTCATCATGAGAAAAGCATTCCCAGTGTAAACACTGGAGGGTGCTGTTTTACCCAGAGGCTTGGTCTGCCACTCTATGTTTTTGTACTTGGTGAATGTCTTTGCTTCCAACTTGTATATTTTTAGTGCTAACAACCTGGGGCAGCCATTGTTTTTATTTACCTGCCCTCTTGACTGAAAATCAGTTGATATCTACTCTAACTTTAGCATGTTTCTTTTCAACCAAAGTAGAAAGTGCTATCAAGTTGGGGTAAATATTTGCTGACCGACTCCCCTGTGTTCATGTTTTTTATTCAGATCATTTACAGACCCCTTTTAGATGATTACAAAGAGAAGCTTTCCTTAATTCTATGTAAGAGTAAGTGCAATAACCTTTCAGCATACCCAGTTTAAACATTAGAGGGTGCTGTTTTACCTAGAGGTTTGGTCTGCCACTTGCTGTTTTTGTATTGAGTGTAGGCCTATCCTTTAAAAATGAATGACTATTTTCTAAATTCAGGGGGAAATGTTCATAAGTGTTGCATTTGCATGAAGTGCTTCCAATGTGTGAAAGGTCCACCCGTGCTGGGAAAATGCTGAGTCGTTCCAAAGATGTAAACTGGGCAATCAAAACTTGATGGGCTTTACAGAAATGCAGAGTGTCAACGGCCATGGCACAGCCGAGGGGGCATGGACACACTTATATTGGGTGCTGGTAAACCACATGGCTCAGACCAGCTCTTCCTAAAAGCAGACAACATGCTCCATGGATCTCGTCCGTTCCTACAGAGTTTCAAGCTATCATTTGGACAAGATTTGCAGCTACTACTACTCTCACTCTCGGTACCCTCACAATGGCACTGACTGTCTGTTGTATTTGGTAAGTGCTATTTGTTGGGGTAGTTTCAAGTGATCAGTGCTTCAAGAGACAATTGCCTTCTGGAACTACACTGTGTTCTCCATGCAATGGCCATTTAATCACAAAGTTTTACACATTAAGATTACTTCAAATGGGAGCATTGATTGGTCCTGTGTTCATAAGTGCTTCTCTTTGGGGTAGTTTTAATGAGGAAGTGATCTACATGCAAGACTCAACCTCTTTTCAATGGAATTCCATTTTTCAGTGTAGTTAATATGGTAAACCCTTGTACCTATCCCTCTATCCTATAAGTGATATCCGCTAAATCCATTTTTCATTTCCGTTCCCTCTTGACTGAAAATATGTTGATATCTACTCTAACTCTAGCATCTTTCTTTTCAAACAAAGTAGAAAGTGCTATCAAGTTGGGGTAAATATTTACTGATTGACTCCCCTGTTTCCATGTTTGTTTGTTTTTTTTTTCAAATATTTTACATTTAAATAGCCTCTCTAGATAATTACAAAGAGAAGTATTCCTGATTCTATGTAAGAATAAGTGCTTCTCTTGAGGACAGTCATGTTGGTGTTTGTTCATGATGTGGTTCTTTCACTGTCATCATGAGAAAAGCATTCCCAGTGTAAACACTGGAGGGTGCTGTTTTACCCAGAGGCTTGGTCTGCCACTCTATGTTTTTGTACTTGGTGAATGTCTCTGCTTCCAATTTGTATATTTTTAGTGCTAACAACCTGGGGCAGCCATTGTTTTTATTTACCTGCCCTCTTGACTGAAAATCAGTTGATATCTACTCTAACTTTAGCATGTTTCTTTTCAACCAAAGTAGAAAGTGCTATCAAGTTGGGGTAAATATTTGCTGACCGACTCCCCTGTGTTCATGTTTTTTATTCAGATCATTTACAGACCCCTTTTAGATTATTACAAAGAGAAGCTTTCCTTAATTCTAAGTAAGAGTAAGTGCAATAACCTTTCAGCATACCCAGTTTAAACATTAGAGGGTGCTGTTTTACCCAGAGGCTTGGTCTGCCACTCTATGTTTTTGTACTTGGTGAATGTCTTTGCTTCCAACTTGTATATTTTTAGTGCTAACAACCTGGGGCAGCCATTGTTTTTATTTACCTGCCCTCTTGACTGAAAATCAGTTGATATCTACTCTAACTTTAGCATGTTTCTTTTCAACCAAAGTAGAAAGTGCTATCAAGTTGGGGTAAATATTTGCTGACCGACTCCCCTGTGTTCATGTTTTTTATTCAGATCATTTACAGACCCCTTTTAGATTATTACAAAGAGAAGCTTTCCTTAATTCTATGTAAGAGTAAGTGCAATAACCTCTCAGCATACCCAGTTTAAACATTAGAGGGTGCTGTTTTACCTAGAGGTTTGGTCTGCCACTTGCTGTTTTTGTATTGAGTGTAGGCCTATCCTTTAAAAATGAATGACTATTTTCTAAATTCAGGGGGAAATGTTCATAAGTGTTGCATTTGCATGAAGTGCTTCCAATGTGTGAAAGGTCCACCGTGCTGGGAAAATGCTGAGTCGTTCCAAAGATGTAAACTGGGCAATCAAAACTTGATGGGCTTTACAGAAATGCAGAGTGTCAACGGCCATGGCACAGCCGAGGGGGCATGGACACACTTATATTGGGTGCTGGTAAACCACATGGCTCAGACCAGCTCTTCCTAAAAGCAGACAACATGCTCCATGGATCTCGTCCGTTCCTACAGAGTTTCAAGCTATCATTTGGACAAGATTTGCAGCTACTACTACTCTCACTCTCGGTACCCTCACAATGGCACTGACTGTCTGTTGTATTTGGTAAGTGCTATTTGTTGGGGTAGTTTCAAGTGATCAGTGCTTCAAGAGACAATTGCCTTCTGGAACTACACTGTGTTCTCCATGCAATGGCCATTTAATCACAAAGTTCTACACATTAAGATTACTTCAAATGGGAGCATTGATTGGTCCTGTGTTCATAAGTGCTTCTCTTTGGGGTAGTTTTAATGAGGAAGTGATCTACAGGCAAGACTCAACCTCTTTTCAATGGAATTCCATTTTTCAGTGTAGTTAATATGGTAAACCCTTGTACCTATCCCTCTATCCTATAAGTGATATCCGCTAAATCCATTTTTCATTTCCGTTCCCTCTTGACTGAAAATATGTTGATATCTACTCTAACTCTAGCATCTTTCTTTTCAAACAAAGTAGAAAGTGCTATCAAGTTGGGGTAAATATTTACTGATTGACTCCCCTGTTTCCATGTTTGTTTGTTTTTTTTTTCAAATATTTTACATTTAAATAGCCTCTCTAGATAATTACAAAGAGAAGTATTCCTGATTCTAAAACTTGATGGGCTTTACAGAAAGGCAGAGTGTCAACGGCCATGGCACAGCCGAGGGGGCATGGACACACTTATATTGGGTGCTGGTAAACCACATGGCTCAGACCAGCTCTTCCTAAAAGCAGACAACATGCTCCATGGATCTCGTCCGTTCCTACAGAGTTTCAAGCTATCATTTGGACAAGATTTGCAGCTACTACTACTCTCACTCTCGGTACCCTCACAATGGCACTGACTGTCTGTTGTATTTGGTAAGTGCTATTTGTTGGGGTAGTTTCAAGTGATCAGTGCTTCAAGAGACAATTGCCTTCTGGAACTACACTGTGTTCTCCATGCAATGGCCATTTAATCACAAAGTTCTACACATTAAGATTACTTCAAATGGGAGCATTGATTGGTCCTGTGTTCATAAGTGCTTCTCTTTGGGGTAGTTTTAATGAGGAAGTGATCTACAGGCAAGACTCAACCTCTTTTCAATGGAATTCCATTTTTCAGTGTAATTAATATGGTAAACCCTTGTACCTATCCCTCTATCCTATAAGTGATATCCGCTAAATCCATTTTTCATTTCCGTTCCCTCTTGACTGAAAATATGTTGATATCTACTCTAACTCTAGCATCTTTCTTTTCAAACAAAGTAGAAAGTGCTATCAAGTTGGGGTAAATATTTACTGATTGACTCCCCTGTTTCCATGTTTGTTTGTTTTTTTTTTCAAATATTTTACATTTAAATAGCCTCTCTAGATAATTACAAAGAGAAGTATTCCTGATTCTATGTAAGAATAAGTGCTTCTCTTGAGGACAGTCATGTTGGTGTTTGTTCATGATGTGGTTCTTTCACTGTCATCATGAGAAAAGCATTCCCAGTGTAAACACTGGAGGGTGCTGTTTTACCCAGAGGCTTGGTCTGCCACTCTATGTTTTTGTACTTGGTGAATGTCTTTGCTTCCAACTTGTATATTTTTAGTGCTAACAACCTGGGGCAGCCATTGTTTTTATTTACCTGCCCTCTTGACTGAAAATCAGTTGATATCTACTCTAACTTTAGCATGTTTCTTTTCAACCAAAGTAGAAAGTGCTAGCAAGTTGGGGTAAATATTTGCTGACCAACTCCCCTGTGTTCATGTTTTTTATTCAGATCATTTACAGACCCCTTTTAGATGATTACAAAGAGAAGCTTTCCTTAATTCTATGTAAGAGTAAGTGCAATAACCTTTCAGCATACCCAGTTTAAACATTAGAGGGTGCTGTTTTACCTAGAGGTTTGGTCTGCCACTTGCTGTTTTTGTATTGAGTGTAGGCCTATCCTTTAAAAATGAATGACTATTTTCTAAATTCAGGGGGAAATGTTCATAAGTGTTGCATTTGCATGAAGTGCTTCCAATGTGTGAAAGGTCCACCCGTGCTGGGAAAATGCTGAGTCGTTCCAAAGATGTAAACTGGGCAATCAAAACTTGATGGGCTTTACAGAAATGCAGAGTGTCAACGGCCATGGCACAGCCGAGGGGGCATGGACACACTTATATTGGGTGCTGGTAAACCACATGGCTCAGACCAGCTCTTCCTAAAAGCAGACAACATGCTCCATGGATCTCGTCCGTTCCTACAGAGTTTCAAGCTATCATTTGGACAAGATTTGCAGCTACTACTACTCTCACTCTCGGTACCCTCACAATGGCACTGACTGTCTGTTGTATTTGGTAAGTGCTATTTGTTGGGGTAGTTTCAAGTGATCAGTGCTTCAAGAGACAATTGCCTTCTGGAACTACACTGTGTTCTCCATGCAATGGCCATTTAATCACAAAGTTCTACACATTAAGATTACTTCAAATGGGAGCATTGATTGGTCCTGTGTTCATAAGTGCTTCTCTTTGGGGTAGTTTTAATGAGGAAGTGATCTACAGGCAAGACTCAACCTCTTTTCAATGGAATTCCATTTTTCAGTGTAGTTAATATGGTAAACCCTTGTACCTATCCCTCTATCCTATAAGTGATATCCGCTAAATCCATTTTTCATTTCCGTTCCCTCTTGACTGAAAATATGTTGATATCTACTCTAACTCTAGCATCTTTCTTTTCAAACAAAGTAGAAAGTGCTATCAAGTTGGGGTAAATATTTACTGATTGACTCCCCTGTTTCCATGTTTGTTTGTTTTTTTTTCAAATATTTTACATTTAAATAGCCTCTCTAGATAATTACAAAGAGAAGTATTCCTGATTCTATGTAAGAATAAGTGCTTCTCTTGAGGACAGTCATGTTGGTGTTTGTTCATGATGTGGTTCTTTCACTGCCATCATGAGAAAAGCATTCCCAGTGTAAACACTGGAGGGTGCTGTTTTACCCAGAGGCTTGGTCTGCCACTCTATGTTTTTGTACTTGGTGAATGTCTCTGCTTCCAACTTGTATATTTTTAGTGCTAACAACCTGGGGCAGCCATTGTTTTTATTTACCTGCCCTCTTGACTGAAAATCAGTTGATATCTACTCTAACTTTAGCATGTTTCTTTTCAACCAAAGTAGAAAGTGCTATCAAGTTGGGGTAAATATTTGCTGACCGACTCCCCTGTGTTCATGTTTTTTATTCAGATCATTTACAGACCCCTTTTAGATTATTACAAAGAGAAGCTTTCCTTAATTCTAAGTAAGAGTGAGTGCAATAACCTTTCAGCATACCCAGTTTAAACATTAGAGGGTGCTGTTTTACCCAGAGGCTTGGTCTGCCACTCTATGTTTTTGTACTTGGTGAATGTCTTTGCTTCCAACTTGTATATTTTTAGTGCTAACAACCTGGGGCAGCCATTGTTTTTATTTACCTGCCCTCTTGACTGAAAATCAGTTGATATCTACTCTAACTTTAGCATTTTTCTTTTCAACCAAAGTAGAAAGTGCTATCAAGTTGGGGTAAATATTTGCTGACCGACTCCCCTGTGTTCATGTTTTTTATTCAGATCATTTACAGACCCCTTTTAGATGATTACAAAGAGAAGCTTTCCTTAATTCTATGTAAGAGTAAGTGCAATAACCTTTCAGCATACCCAGTTTAAACATTAGAGGGTGCTGTTTTACCTAGAGGTTTGGTCTGCCACTTGCTGTTTTTGTATTTAGTGTAGGCCTATCCTTTAAAAATGAATGACTATTTTCTAAATTCAGGGGGAAATGTTCATAAGTGTTGCATTTGCATGAAGTGCTTCCAATGTGTGAAAGGTCCACCCGTGCTGGGAAAATGCTGAGTCGTTCCAAAGATGTAAACTGGGCAATCAAAACTTGATGGGCTTTACAGAAATGCAGAGTGTCAACGGCCATGGCACAGCCGAGGGGGCATGGACACACTTATATTGGGTGCTGGTAAACCACATGGCTCAGACCAGCTCTTCCTAAAAGCAGACAACATGCTCCATGGATCTCGTCCGTTCCTACAGAGTTTCAAGCTATCATTTGGACAAGATTTGCAGCTACTACTACTCTCACTCTCGGTACCCTCACAATGACACTGACTGTCTGTTGTATTTGGTAAGTGCTATTTGTTGGGGTAGTTTCAAGTGATCAGTGCTTCAAGAGACAATTGCCTTCTGGAACTACACTGTGTTCTCCATGCAATGGCCATTTAATCACAAAGTTCTACACATTAAGATTACTTCAAATGGGAGCATTGATTGGTCCTGTGTTCATAAGTGCTTCTCTTTGGGGTAGTTTTAATGAGGAAGTGATCTACAGGCAAGACTCAACCTCTTTTCAATGGAATTCCATTTTTCAGTGTAATTAATATGGTAAACCCTTGTACCTATCCCTCTATCCTATAAGTGATGTCAGCTAAATCCATTTTTCATTTCCGTTCCCTCTTGACTGAAAATATGTTGATATATACTCTAACTCTAGCATCTTTCTTTTCAAACAAAGTAGAAAGTGCTATCAAGTTGGGGTAAATATTTACTGATTGACTCCCCTGTTTCCATGTTTGTTTGTTTTTTTTTTTCAAATATTTTACATTTAAATAGCCTCTCTAGATAATTACAAAGAGAAGTATTCCTGATTCTAAAACTTGATGGGCTTTACAGAAAGGCAGAGTGTCAACGGCCATGGCACAGCCGAGGGGGCATGGACACACTTATATTGGGTGCTGGTAAACCACATGGCTCAGACCAGCTCTTCCTAAAAGCAGACAACATGCTCCATGGATCTCGTCCGTTCCTACAGAGTTTCAAGCTATCATTTGGACAAGATTTGCAGCTACTACTACTCTCACTCTCGGTACCCTCACAATGGCACTGACTGTCTGTTGTATTTGGTAAGTGCTATTTGTTGGGGTAGTTTCAAGTGATCAGTGCTTCAAGAGACAATTGCCTTCTGGAACTACACTGTGTTCTCCATGCAATGGCCATTTAATCACAAAGTTCTACACATTAAGATTACTTCAAATGGGAGCATTGATTGGTCCTGTGTTCATAAGTGCTTCTCTTTGGGGTAGTTTTAATGAGGAAGTGATCTACAGGCAAGACTCAACCTCTTTTCAATGGAATTCCATTTTTCAGTGTAATTAATATGGTAAACCCTTGTACCTATCCCTCTATCCTATAAGTGATATCCGCTAAATCCATTTTTCATTTCCGTTCCCTCTTGACTGAAAATATGTTGATATCTACTCTAACTCTAGCATCTTTCTTTTCAAACAAAGTAGAAAGTGCTATCAAGTTGGGGTAAATATTTACTGATTGACTCCCCTGTTTCCATGTTTGTTTGTTTTTTTTTCAAATATTTTACATTTAAATAGCCTCTCTAGATAATTACAAAGAGAAGTATTCCTGATTCTATGTAAGAATAAGTGCTTCTCTTGAGGACAGTCATGTTGGTGTTTGTTCATGATGTGGTTCTTTCACTGTCATCATGAGAAAAGCATTCCCAGTGTAAACACTGGAGGGTGCTGTTTTACCCAGAGGCTTGGTCTGCCACTCTATGTTTTTGTACTTGGTGAATGTCTTTGCTTCCAACTTGTATATTTTTAGTGCTAACAACCTGGGGCAGCCATTGTTTTTATTTACCTGCCCTCTTGACTGAAAATCAGTTGATATCTACTCTAACTTTAGCATGTTTCTTTTCAACCAAAGTAGAAAGTGCTATCAAGTTGGGGTAAATATTTGCTGACCAACTCCCCTGTGTTCATGTTTTTTATTCAGATCATTTACAGACCCCTTTTAGATGATTACAAAGAGAAGCTTTCCTTAATTCTATGTAAGAGTAAGTGCAATAACCTTTCAGCATACCCAGTTTAAACATTAGAGGGTGCTGTTTTACCTAGAGGTTTGGTCTGCCACTTGCTGTTTTTGTATTGAGTGTAGGCCTATCCTTTAAAAATGAATGACTATTTTCTAAATTCAGGGGGAAATGTTCATAAGTGTTGCATTTGCATGAAGTGCTTCCAATGTGTGAAAGGTCCACCCGTGCTGGGAAAATGCTGAGTTGTTCCAAAGATGTAAACTGGGCAATCAAAACTTGATGGGCTTTACAGAAATGCAGAGTGTCAACGGCCATGGCACAGCCGAGGGGGCATGGACACACTTATATTGGGTGCTGGTAAACCACATGGCTCAGACCAGCTATTCCTAAAAGCAGACAACATGCTCCATGGATCTCGTCCGTTCCTACAGAGTTTCAAGCTATCATTTGGACAAGATTTGCAGCTACTACTACTCTCACTCTCGGTACCCTCACAATGGCACTGACTGTCTGTTGTATTTGGTAAGTGCTATTTGTTGGGGTAGTTTCAAGTGATCAGTGCTTCAAGAGACAATTGCCTTCTGGAACTACACTGTGTTCTCCATGCAATGGCCATTTAATCACAAAGTTCTACACATTAAGATTACTTCAAATGGGAGCATTGATTGGTCCTGTGTTCATAAGTGCTTCTCTTTGGGGTAGTTTTAATGAGGAAGTGATCTACAGGCAAGACTCAACCTCTTTTCAATGGAATTCAATTTTTCAGTGTAATTAATATGGTAAACCCTTGTACCTATCCCTCTATCCTATAAGTGATATCCGCTAAAGCCATTTTTCATTTCCGTTCCCTCTTGACTGAAAATATGTTGATATCTACTCTAACTCTAGCATCTTTCTTTTCAAACAAAGTAGAAAGTGCTATCAAGTTGGGGTAAATATTTACTGATTGACTCCCCTGTTTCCATGTTTGTTTGTTTTTTTTTTCAAATATTTTACATTTAAATAGCCTCTCTAGATAATTACAAAGAGAAGTATTCCTGATTCTATGTAAGAATAAGTGCTTCTCTTGAGGACAGTCATGTTGGTGTTTGTTCATGATGTGGTTCTTTCACTGTCATCATGAGAAAAGCATTCCCAGTGTAAACACTGGAGGGTGCTGTTTTACCCAGAGGCTTGGTCTACCACTCTATGTTTTTGTACTTGGTGAATGTCTCTGCTTCCAACTTGTATATTTTTAGTGCTAACAACCTGGGGCAGCCATTGTTTTTATTTACCTGCCCTCTTGACTGAAAATCAGTTGATATCTACTCTAACTTTAGCATGTTTCTTTTCAACCAAAGTAGAAAGTGCTATCAAGTTGGGGTAAATATTTGCTGACCGACTCCCCTGTGTTCATGTTTTTTATTCAGATCATTTACAGACCCCTTTTAGATTATTACAAAGAGAAGCTTTCCTTAATTCTATGTAAGAGTAAGTGCAATAACCTTTCAGCATACCCAGTTTAAACATTAGAGGGTGCTGTTTTACCCAGAGGCTTGGTCTGCCACTCTATGTTTTTGTACTTGGTGAATGTCTTTGCTTCCAACTTGTATATTTTTAGTGCTAACAACCTGGGGCAGCCATTGTTTTTATTTACCTGCCCTCTTGACTGAAAATCAGTTGATATCTACTCTAACTTTAGCATTTTTCTTTTCAACCAAAGTAGAAAGTGCTATCAAGTTGGGATAAATATTTGCTGACCGACTCCCCTGTGTTCATGTTTTTTATTCAGATCATTTACAGACCCCTTTTAGATGATTACAAAGAGAAGCTTTCCTTAATTCTATGTAAGAGTAAGTGCAATAACCTTTCAGCATACCCAGTTTAAACATTAGAGGGTGCTGTTTTACCTAGAGGTTTGGTCTGCCACTTGCTGTTTTTGTATTTAGTGTAGGCCTATCCTTTAAAAATGAATGACTATTTTCTAAATTCAGGGGGAAATGTTCATAAGTGTTGCATTTGCATGAAGTGCTTCCAATGTGTGAAAGGTCCACCCGTGCTGGGAAAATGCTGAGTCGTTCCAAAGATGTAAACTGGGCAATCAAAACTTGATGGGCTTTACAGAAATGCAGAGTGTCAACGGCCATGGCACAGCCGAGGGGGCATGGACACACTTATATTGGGTGCTGGTAAACCACATGGCTCAGACCAGCTCTTCCTAAAAGCAGACAACATGCTCCATGGATCTCGTCCGTTCCTACAGAGTTTCAAGCTATCATTTGGACAAGATTTGCAGCTACTACTACTCTCACTCTCGGTACCCTCACAATGGCACTGACTGTCTGTTGTATTTGGTAAGTGCTATTTGTTGGGGTAGTTTCAAGTGATCAGTGCTTCAAGAGACAATTGCCTTCTGGAACTACACTGTGTTCTCCATGCAATGGCCATTTAATCACAAAGTTCTACACATTAAGATTACTTCAAATGGGAGCATTGATTGGTCCTGTGTTCATAAGTGCTTCTCTTTGGGGTAGTTTTAATGAGGAAGTGATCTACAGGCAAGACTCAACCTCTTTTCAATGGAATTCAATTTTTCAGTGTAATTAATATGGTAAACCCTTGTACCTATCCCTCTATCCTATAAGTGATATCCGCTAAAGCCATTTTTCATTTCCGTTCCCTCTTGACTGAAAATATGTTGATATCTACTCTAACTCTAGCATCTTTCTTTTCAAACAAAGTAGAAAGTGCTATCAAGTTGGGGTAAATATTTACTGATTGACTCCCCTGTTTCCATGTTTGTTTGTTTTTTTTTTCAAATATTTTACATTTAAATAGCCTCTCTAGATAATTACAAAGAGAAGTATTCCTGATTCTATGTAAGAATAAGTGCTTCTCTTGAGGACAGTCATGTTGGTGTTTGTTCATGATGTGGTTCTTTCACTGTCATCATGAGAAAAGCATTCCCAGTGTAAACACTGGAGGGTGCTGTTTTACCCAGAGGCTTGGTCTACCACTCTATGTTTTTGTACTTGGTGAATGTCTCTGCTTCCAACTTGTATATTTTTAGTGCTAACAACCTGGGGCAGCCATTGTTTTTATTTACCTGCCCTCTTGACTGAAAATCAGTTGATATCTACTCTAACTTTAGCATGTTTCTTTTCAACCAAAGTAGAAAGTGCTATCAAGTTGGGGTAAATATTTGCTGACCGACTCCCCTGTGTTCATGTTTTTTATTCAGATCATTTACAGACCCCTTTTAGATTATTACAAAGAGAAGCTTTCCTTAATTCTATGTAAGAGTAAGTGCAATAACCTTTCAGCATACCCAGTTTAAACATTAGAGGGTGCTGTTTTACCCAGAGGCTTGGTCTGCCACTCTATGTTTTTGTACTTGGTGAATGTCTTTGCTTCCAACTTGTATATTTTTAGTGCTAACAACCTGGGGCAGCCATTGTTTTTATTTACCTGCCCTCTTGACTGAAAATCAGTTGATATCTACTCTAACTTTAGCATTTTTCTTTTCAACCAAAGTAGAAAGTGCTATCAAGTTGGGATAAATATTTGCTGACCGACTCCCCTGTGTTCATGTTTTTTATTCAGATCATTTACAGACCCCTTTTAGATGATTACAAAGAGAAGCTTTCCTTAATTCTATGTAAGAGTAAGTGCAATAACCTTTCAGCATACCCAGTTTAAACATTAGAGGGTGCTGTTTTACCTAGAGGTTTGGTCTGCCACTTGCTGTTTTTGTATTTAGTGTAGGCCTATCCTTTAAAAATGAATGACTATTTTCTAAATTCAGGGGGAAATGTTCATAAGTGTTGCATTTGCATGAAGTGCTTCCAATGTGTGAAAGGTCCACCCGTGCTGGGAAAATGCTGAGTCGTTCCAAAGATGTAAACTGGGCAATCAAAACTTGATGGGCTTTACAGAAATGCAGAGTGTCAACGGCCATGGCACAGCCGAGGGGGCATGGACACACTTATATTGGGTGCTGGTAAACCACATGGCTCAGACCAGCTCTTCCTAAAAGCAGACAACATGCTCCATGGATCTCGTCCGTTCCTACAGAGTTTCAAGCTATCATTTGGACAAGATTTGCAGCTACTACTACTCTCACTCTCGGTACCCTCACAATGGCACTGACTGTCTGTTGTATTTGGTAAGTGCTATTTGTTGGGGTAGTTTCAAGTGATCAGTGCTTCAAGAGACAATTGCCTTCTGGAACTACACTGTGTTCTCCATGCAATGGCCATTTAATCACAAAGTTCTACACATTAAGATTACTTCAAATGGGAGCATTGATTGGTCCTGTGTTCATAAGTGCTTCTCTTTGGGGTAGTTTTAATGAGGAAGTGATCTACAGGCAAGACTCAACCTCTTTTCAATGGAATTCCATTTTTCAGTGTAGTTAATATGGTAAACCCTTGTACCTATCCCTCTATCCTATAAGTGATATCCGCTAAATCCATTTTTCATTTCCGTTCCCTCTTGACTGAAAATATGTTGATATCTACTCTATAACTCTAGCATCTTTCTTTTCAAACAAAGTAGAAAGTGCTATCAAGTTGGGGTAAATATTTACTGATTGACTCCCCTGTTTCCATGTTTGTTTGTTTTTTTTTCAAATATTTTACATTTAAATAGCCTCTCTAGATAATTACAAAGAGAAGTATTCCTGATTCTATGTAAGAATAAGTGCTTCTCTTGAGGACAGTCATGTTGGTGTTTGTTCATGATGTGGTTCTTTCACTGTCATCATGAGAAAAGCATTCCCAGTGTAAACACTGGAGGGTGCTGTTTTACCCAGAGGCTTGGTCTGCCACTCTATGTTTTTGTACTTGGTGAATGTCTTTGCTTCCAACTTGTATATTTTTAGTGCTAACAACCTGGGGCAGCCATTGTTTTTATTTACCTGCCCTCTTGACTGAAAATCAGTTGATATCTACTCTAACTTTAGCATGTTTCTTTTCAACCAAAGTAGAAAGTGCTATCAAGTTGGGGTAAATATTTGCTGACCGACTCCCCTGTGTTCATGTTTTTTATTCAGATCATTTACAGACCCCTTTTAGATGATTACAAAGAGAAGCTTTCCTTAATTCTATGTAAGAGTAAGTGCAATAACCTTTCACCATACCCAGTTTAAACATTAGAGGGTGCTGTTTTACCTAGAGGTTTGGTCTGCCACTTGCTGTTTTTGTATTGAGTGTAGGCCTATCCTTTAAAAATGAATGACTATTTTCTAAATTCAGGGGGAAATGTTCATAAGTGTTGCATTTGCATGAAGTGCTTCCAATGTGTGAAAGGTCCACCCGTGCTGGGAAAATGCTGAGTCGTTCCAAAGATGTAAACTGGGCAATCAAAACTTGATGGGCTTTGCAGAAATGCAGAGTGTCAACGGCCATGGCACAGCCGAGGGGGCATGGACACACTTATATTGGGTGCTGGTAAACCACATGGCTCAGACCAGCTCTTCCTAAAAGCAGACAACATGCTCCATGGATCTTGTCCGTTCCTACAGAGTTTCAAGCTATCATTTGGACAAGATTTGCAGCTACTACTACTCTCACTCTCGGTACCCTCACAATGGCACTGACTGTCTGTTGTATTTGGTAAGTGCTATTTGTTGGGGTAGTTTCAAGTGATCAGTGCTTCAAGAGACAATTGCCTTCTGGAACTACACTGTGTTCTCCATGCAATGGCCATTTAATCACAAAGTTCTACACATTAAGATTACTTCAAATGGGAGCATTGATTGGTCCTGTGTTCATAAGTGCTTCTCTTTGGGGTAGTTTTAATGAGGAAGTGATCTACAGGCAAGACTCAACCTCTTTTCAATGGAATTCCATTTTTCAGTGTAATTAATATGGTAAACCCTTGTACCTATCCCTCTATCCTATAAGTGATGTCCGCTAAATCCATTTTTCATTTCCGTTCCCTCTTGACTGAAAATATGTTGATATCTACTCTAACTCTAGCATCTTTCTTTTCAAACAAAGTAGAAAGTGCTATCAAGTTGGGGTAAATATTTACTGATTGACTCCCCTGTTTCCATGTTTGTTTGTTTTTTTTTTCAAATATTTTACATTTAAATAGCCTCTCTAGATAATTACAAAGAGAAGTATTCCTGATTCTAAAACTTGATGGGCTTTACAGAAATGCAGAGTGTCAACGGCCATGGCACAGCCGAGGGGGCATGGACACACTTATATTGGGTGCTGGTAAACCACATGGCTCAGACCAGCTCTTCCTAAAAGCAGACAACATGCTCCATGGATCTCGTCCGTTCCTACAGAGTTTCAAGCTATCATTTGGACAAGATTTGCAGCTACTACTACTCTCACTCTCGGTACCCTCACAATGGCACTGACTGTCTGTTGTATTTGGTAAGTGCTATTTGTTGGGGTAGTTTCAAGTGATCAGTGCTTCAAGAGACAATTGCCTTCTGGAACTACACTGTGTTCTCCATGCAATGGCCATTTAATCACAAAGTTCTACACATTAAGATTACTTCAAATGGGAGCATTGATTGGTCCTGTGTTCATAAGTGCTTCTCTTTGGGGTAGTTTTAATGAGGAAGTGATCTACATGCAAGACTCAACCTCTTTTCAATGGAATTCCATTTTTCAGTGTAGTTAATATGGTAAACCCTTGTACCTATCCCTCTATCCTATAAGTGATATCCGCTAAATCCATTTTTCATTTCCGTTCCCTCTTGACTGAAAATATGTTGATATCTACTCTAACTCTAGCATCTTTCTTTTCAAACAAAGTAGAAAGTGCTATCAAGTTGGGGTAAATATTTACTGATTGACTCCCCTGTTTCCATGTTTGTTTGTTTTTTTTTTCAAATATTTTACATTTAAATAGCCTCTCTAGATAATTACAAAGAGAAGTATTCCTGATTCTATGTAAGAATAAGTGCTTCTCTTGAGGACAGTCATGTTGGTGTTTGTTCATGATGTGGTTCTTTCACTGTCATCATGAGAAAAGCATTCCCAGTGTAAACACTGGAGGGTGCTGTTTTACCCAGAGGCTTGGTCTGCCACTCTATGTTTTTGTACTTGGTGAATGTCTCTGCTTCCAATTTGTATATTTTTAGTGCTAACAACCTGGGGCAGCCATTGTTTTTATTTACCTGCCCTCTTGACTGAAAATCAGTTGATATCTACTCTAACTTTAGCATGTTTCTTTTCAACCAAAGTAGAAAGTGCTATCAAGTTGGGGTAAATATTTGCTGACCGACTCCCCTGTGTTCATGTTTTTTATTCAGATCATTTACAGACCCCTTTTAGATTATTACAAAGAGAAGCTTTCCTTAATTCTAAGTAAGAGTAAGTGCAATAACCTTTCAGCATACCCAGTTTAAACATTAGAGGGTGCTGTTTTACCCAGAGGCTTGGTCTGCCACTCTATGTTTTTGTACTTGGTGAATGTCTTTGCTTCCAACTTGTATATTTTTAGTGCTAACAACCTGGGGCAGCCATTGTTTTTATTTACCTGCCCTCTTGACTGAAAATCAGTTGATATCTACTCTAACTTTAGCATGTTTCTTTTCAACCAAAGTAGAAAGTGCTATCAAGTTGGGGTAAATATTTGCTGACCGACTCCCCTGTGTTCATGTTTTTTATTCAGATCATTTACAGACCCCTTTTAGATTATTACAAAGAGAAGCTTTCCTTAATTCTATGTAAGAGTAAGTGCAATAACCTTTCAGCATACCCAGTTTAAACATTAGAGGGTGCTGTTTTACCTAGAGGTTTGGTCTGCCACTTGCTGTTTTTGTATTGAGTGTAGGCCTATCCTTTAAAAATGAATGACTATTTTCTAAATTCAGGGGGAAATGTTCATAAGTGTTGCATTTGCATGAAGTGCTTCCAATGTGTGAAAGGTCCACCCGTGCTGGGAAAATGCTGAGTCGTTCCAAAGATGTAAACTGGGCAATCAAAACTTGATGGGCTTTACAGAAATGCAGAGTGTCAACGGCCATGGCACAGCCGAGGGGGCATGGACACACTTATATTGGGTGCTGGTAAACCACATGGCTCAGACCAGCTCTTCCTAAAAGCAGACAACATGCTCCATGGATCTCGTCCGTTCCTACAGAGTTTCAAGCTATCATTTGGACAAGATTTGCAGCTACTACTACTCTCACTCTCGGTACCCTCACAATGGCACTGACTGTCTGTTGTATTTGGTAAGTGCTATTTGTTGGGGTAGTTTCAAGTGATCAGTGCTTCAAGAGACAATTGCCTTCTGGAACTACACTGTGTTCTCCATGCAATGGCCATTTAATCACAAAGTTCTACACATTAAGATTACTTCAAATGGGAGCATTGATTGGTCCTGTGTTCATAAGTGCTTCTCTTTGGGGTAGTTTTAATGAGGAAGTGATCTACAGGCAAGACTCAACCTCTTTTCAATGGAATTCCATTTTTCAGTGTAGTTAATATGGTAAACCCTTGTACCTATCCCTCTATCCTATAAGTGATATCCGCTAAATCCATTTTTCATTTCCGTTCCCTCTTGACTGAAAATATGTTGATATCTACTCTATAACTCTAGCATCTTTCTTTTCAAACAAAGTAGAAAGTGCTATCAAGTTGGGGTAAATATTTACTGATTGACTCCCCTGTTTCCATGTTTGTTTGTTTTTTTTTCAAATATTTTACATTTAAATAGCCTCTCTAGATAATTACAAAGAGAAGTATTCCTGATTCTATGTAAGAATAAGTGCTTCTCTTGAGGACAGTCATGTTGGTGTTTGTTCATGATGTGGTTCTTTCACTGTCATCATGAGAAAAGCATTCCCAGTGTAAACACTGGAGGGTGCTGTTTTACCCAGAGGCTTGGTCTGCCACTCTATGTTTTTGTACTTGGTGAATGTCTTTGCTTCCAACTTGTATATTTTTAGTGCTAACAACCTGGGGCAGCCATTGTTTTTATTTACCTGCCCTCTTGACTGAAAATCAGTTGATATCTACTCTAACTTTAGCATGTTTCTTTTCAACCAAAGTAGAAAGTGCTATCAAGTTGGGGTAAATATTTGCTGACCGACTCCCCTGTGTTCATGTTTTTTATTCAGATCATTTACAGACCCCTTTTAGATGATTACAAAGAGAAGCTTTCCTTAATTCTATGTAAGAGTAAGTGCAATAACCTTTCACCATACCCAGTTTAAACATTAGAGGGTGCTGTTTTACCTAGAGGTTTGGTCTGCCACTTGCTGTTTTTGTATTGAGTGTAGGCCTATCCTTTAAAAATGAATGACTATTTTCTAAATTCAGGGGGAAATGTTCATAAGTGTTGCATTTGCATGAAGTGCTTCCAATGTGTGAAAGGTCCACCCGTGCTGGGAAAATGCTGAGTCGTTCCAAAGATGTAAACTGGGCAATCAAAACTTGATGGGCTTTACAGAAATGCAGAGTGTCAACGGCCATGGCACAGCCGAGGGGGCATGGACACACTTATATTGGGTGCTGGTAAACCACATGGCTCAGACCAGCTCTTCCTAAAAGCAGACAACATGCTCCATGGATCTTGTCCGTTCCTACAGAGTTTCAAGCTATCATTTGGACAAGATTTGCAGCTACTACTACTCTCACTCTCGGTACCCTCACAATGGCACTGACTGTCTGTTGTATTTGGTAAGTGCTATTTGTTGGGGTAGTTTCAAGTGATCAGTGCTTCAAGAGACAATTGCCTTCTGGAACTACACTGTGTTCTCCATGCAATGGCCATTTAATCACAAAGTTCTACACATTAAGATTACTTCAAATGGGAGCATTGATTGGTCCTGTGTTCATAAGTGCTTCTCTTTGGGGTAGTTTTAATGAGGAAGTGATCTACAGGCAAGACTCAACCTCTTTTCAATGGAATTCCATTTTTCAGTGTAATTAATATGGTAAACCCTTGTACCTATCCCTCTATCCTATAAGTGATGTCCGCTAAATCCATTTTTCATTTCCGTTCCCTCTTGACTGAAAATATGTTGATATCTACTCTAACTCTAGCATCTTTCTTTTCAAACAAAGTAGAAAGTGCTATCAAGTTGGGGTAAATATTTACTGATTGACTCCCCTGTTTCCATGTTTGTTTGTTTTTTTTTTCAAATATTTTACATTTAAATAGCCTCTCTAGATAATTACAAAGAGAAGTATTCCTGATTCTAAAACTTGATGGGCTTTACAGAAATGCAGAGTGTCAACGGCCATGGCACAGCCGAGGGGGCATGGACACACTTATATTGGGTGCTGGTAAACCACATGGCTCAGACCAGCTCTTCCTAAAAGCAGACAACATGCTCCATGGATCTCGTCCGTTCCTACAGAGTTTCAAGCTATCATTTGGACAAGATTTGCAGCTACTACTACTCTCACTCTCGGTACCCTCACAATGGCACTGACTGTCTGTTGTATTTGGTAAGTGCTATTTGTTGGGGTAGTTTCAAGTGATCAGTGCTTCAAGAGACAATTGCCTTCTGGAACTACACTGTGTTCTCCATGCAATGGCCATTTAATCACAAAGTTCTACACATTAAGATTACTTCAAATGGGAGCATTGATTGGTCCTGTGTTCATAAGTGCTTCTCTTTGGGGTAGTTTTAATGAGGAAGTGATCTACAGGCAAGACTCAACCTCTTTTCAATGGAATTCCATTTTTCAGTGTAATTAATATGGTAAACCCTTGTACCTATCCCTCTATCCTATAAGTGATATCCGCTAAATCCATTTTTCATTTCCGTTCCCTCTTGACTGAAAATATGTTGATATCTACTCTAACTCTAGCATCTTTCTTTTCAAACAAAGTAGAAAGTGCTATCAAGTTGGGGTAAATATTTACTGATTGACTCCCCTGTTTCCATGTTTGTTTGTTTTTTTTTCAAATATTTTACATTTAAATAGCCTCTCTAGATAATTACAAAGAGAAGTATTCCTGATTCTATGTAAGAATAAGTGCTTCTCTTGAGGACAGTCATGTTGGTGTTTGTTCATGATGTGGTTCTTTCACTGTCATCATGAGAAAAGCATTCCCAGTGTAAACACTGGAGGGTGCTGTTTTACCCAGAGGCTTGGTCTGCCACTCTATGTTTTTGTACTTGGTGAATGTCTTTGCTTCCAACTTGTATATTTTTAGTGCTAACAACCTGGGGCAGCCATTGTTTTTATTTACCTGCCCTCTTGACTGAAAATCAGTTGATATCTACTCTAACTTTAGCATGTTTCTTTTCAACCAAAGTAGAAAGTGCTAGCAAGTTGGGGTAAATATTTGCTGACCAACTCCCCTGTGTTCATGTTTTTTATTCAGATCATTTACAGACCCCTTTTAGATGATTACAAAGAGAAGCTTTCCTTAATTCTATGTAAGAGTAAGTGCAATAACCTTTCAGCATACCCAGTTTAAACATTAGAGGGTGCTGTTTTACCTAGAGGTTTGGTCTGCCACTTGCTGTTTTTGTATTGAGTGTAGGCCTATCCTTTAAAAATGAATGACTATTTTCTAAATTCAGGGGGAAATGTTCATAAGTGTTGCATTTGCATGAAGTGCTTCCAATGTGTGAAAGGTCCACCCGTGCTGGGAAAATGCTGAGTCGTTCCAAAGATGTAAACTGGGCAATCAAAACTTGATGGGCTTTACAGAAATGCAGAGTGTCAACGGCCATGGCACAGCCGAGGGGGCATGGACACACTTATATTGGGTGCTGGTAAACCACATGGCTCAGACCAGCTCTTCCTAAAAGCAGACAACATGCTCCATGGATCTCGTCCGTTCCTACAGAGTTTCAAGCTATCATTTGGACAAGATTTGCAGCTACTACTACTCTCACTCTCGGTACCCTCACAATGGCACTGACTGTCTGTTGTATTTGGTAAGTGCTATTTGTTGGGGTAGTTTCAAGTGATCAGTGCTTCAAGAGACAATTGCCTTCTGGAACTACACTGTGTTCTCCATGCAATGGCCATTTAATCACAAAGTTTTACACATTAAGATTACTTCAAATGGGAGCATTGATTGGTCCTGTGTTCATAAGTGCTTCTCTTTGGGGTAGTTTTAATGAGGAAGTGATCTACATGCAAGACTCAACCTCTTTTCAATGGAATTCCATTTTTCAGTGTAGTTAATATGGTAAACCCTTGTACCTATCCCTCTATCCTATAAGTGATATCCGCTAAATCCATTTTTCATTTCCGTTCCCTCTTGACTGAAAATATGTTGATATCTACTCTAACTCTAGCATCTTTCTTTTCAAACAAAGTAGAAAGTGCTATCAAGTTGGGGTAAATATTTACTGATTGACTCCCCTGTTTCCATGTTTGTTTGTTTTTTTTTTTCAAATATTTTACATTTAAATAGCCTCTCTAGATAATTACAAAGAGAAGTATTCCTGATTCTATGTAAGAATAAGTGCTTCTCTTGAGGACAGTCATGTTGGTGTTTGTTCATGATGTGGTTCTTTCACTGTCATCATGAGAAAAGCATTCCCAGTGTAAACACTGGAGGGTGCTGTTTTACCCAGAGGCTTGGTCTGCCACTCTATGTTTTTGTACTTGGTGAATGTCTCTGCTTCCAATTTGTATATTTTTAGTGCTAACAACCTGGGGCAGCCATTGTTTTTATTTACCTGCCCTCTTGACTGAAAATCAGTTGATATCTACTCTAACTTTAGCATGTTTCTTTTCAACCAAAGTAGAAAGTGCTATCAAGTTGGGGTAAATATTTGCTGACCGACTCCCCTGTGTTCATGTTTTTTATTCAGATCATTTACAGACCCCTTTTAGATTATTACAAAGAGAAGCTTTCCTTAATTCTAAGTAAGAGTAAGTGCAATAACCTTTCAGCATACCCAGTTTAAACATTAGAGGGTGCTGTTTTACCCAGAGGCTTGGTCTGCCACTCTATGTTTTTGTACTTGGTGAATGTCTTTGCTTCCAACTTGTATATTTTTAGTGCTAACAACCTGGGGCAGCCATTGTTTTTATTTACCTGCCCTCTTGACTGAAAATCAGTTGATATCTACTCTAACTTTAGCATGTTTCTTTTCAACCAAAGTAGAAAGTGCTATCAAGTTGGGGTAAATATTTGCTGACCGACTCCCCTGTGTTCATGTTTTTTATTCAGATCATTTACAGACCCCTTTTAGATTATTACAAAGAGAAGCTTTCCTTAATTCTATGTAAGAGTAAGTGCAATAACCTTTCAGCATACCCAGTTTAAACATTAGAGGGTGCTGTTTTACCTAGAGGTTTGGTCTGCCACTTGCTGTTTTTGTATTGAGTGTAGGCCTATCCTTTAAAAATGAATGACTATTTTCTAAATTCAGGGGGAAATGTTCATAAGTGTTGCATTTGCATGAAGTGCTTCCAATGTGTGAAAGGTCCACCCGTGCTGGGAAAATGCTGAGTCGTTCCAAAGATGTAAACTGGGCAATCAAAACTTGATGGGCTTTACAGAAATGCAGAGTGTCAACGGCCATGGCACAGCCGAGGGGGCATGGACACACTTATATTGGGTGCTGGTAAACCACATGGCTCAGACCAGCTCTTCCTAAAAGCAGACAACATGCTCCATGGATCTCGTCCGTTCCTACAGAGTTTCAAGCTATCATTTGGACAAGATTTGCAGCTACTACTACTCTCACTCTCGGTACCCTCACAATGGCACTGACTGTCTGTTGTATTTGGTAAGTGCTATTTGTTGGGGTAGTTTCAAGTGATCAGTGCTTCAAGAGACAATTGCCTTCTGGAACTACACTGTGTTCTCCATGCAATGGCCATTTAATCACAAAGTTCTACACATTAAGATTACTTCAAATGGGAGCATTGATTGGTCCTGTGTTCATAAGTGCTTCTCTTTGGGGTAGTTTTAATGAGGAAGTGATCTACAGGCAAGACTCAACCTCTTTTCAATGGAATTCCATTTTTCAGTGTAGTTAATATGGTAAACCCTTGTACCTATCCCTCTATCCTATAAGTGATATCCGCTAAATCCATTTTTCATTTCCGTTCCCTCTTGACTGAAAATATGTTGATATCTACTCTAACTCTAGCATCTTTCTTTTCAAACAAAGTAGAAAGTGCTATCAAGTTGGGGTAAATATTTACTGATTGACTCCCCTGTTTCCATGTTTGTTTGTTTTTTTTTTCAAATATTTTACATTTAAATAGCCTCTCTAGATAATTACAAAGAGAAGTATTCCTGATTCTAAAACTTGATGGGCTTTACAGAAAGGCAGAGTGTCAACGGCCATGGCACAGCCGAGGGGGCATGGACACACTTATATTGGGTGCTGGTAAACCACATGGCTCAGACCAGCTCTTCCTAAAAGCAGACAACATGCTCCATGGATCTCGTCCGTTCCTACAGAGTTTCAAGCTATCATTTGGACAAGATTTGCAGCTACTACTACTCTCACTCTCGGTACCCTCACAATGGCACTGACTGTCTGTTGTATTTGGTAAGTGCTATTTGTTGGGGTAGTTTCAAGTGATCAGTGCTTCAAGAGACAATTGCCTTCTGGAACTACACTGTGTTCTCCATGCAATGGCCATTTAATCACAAAGTTCTACACATTAAGATTACTTCAAATGGGAGCATTGATTGGTCCTGTGTTCATAAGTGCTTCTCTTTGGGGTAGTTTTAATGAGGAAGTGATCTACAGGCAAGACTCAACCTCTTTTCAATGGAATTCCATTTTTCAGTGTAATTAATATGGTAAACCCTTTTACCTATCCCTCTATCCTATAAGTGATATCCGCTAAATCCATTTTTCATTTCCGTTCCCTGTTGACTGAAAATATGTTGATATCTACTCTAACTCTAGCATCTTTCTTTTCAAACAAAGTAGAAAGTGCTATCAAGTTGGGGTAAATATTTACTGATTGACTCCCCTGTTTCCATGTTTGTTTGTTTTTTTTTTCAAATATTTTACATTTAAATAGCCTCTCTAGATAATTACAAAGAGAAGTATTCCTGATTCTATGTAAGAATAAGTGCTTCTCTTGAGGACAGTCATGTTGGTGTTTGTTCATGATGTGGTTCTTTCACTGTCATCATGAGAAAAGCATTCCCAGTGTAAACACTGGAGGGTGCTGTTTTACCCAGAGGCTTGGTCTGCCACTCTATGTTTTTGTACTTGGTGAATGTCTTTGCTTCCAACTTGTATATTTTTAGTGCTAACAACCTGGGGCAGCCATTGTTTTTATTTACCTGCCCTCTTGACTGAAAATCAGTTGATATCTACTCTAACTTTAGCATGTTTCTTTTCAACCAAAGTAGAAAGTGCTATCAAGTTGGGGTAAATATTTGCTGACCGACTCCCCTGTGTTCATGTTTTTTATTCAGATCATTTACAGACCCCTTTTAGATGATTACAAAGAGAAGCTTTCCTTAATTCTATGTAAGAGTAAGTGCAATAACCTTTCAGCATACCCAGTTTAAACATTAGAGGGTGCTGTTTTACCTAGAGGTTTGGTCTGCCACTTGCTGTTTTTGTATTGAGTGTAGGCCTATCCTTTAAAAATGAATGACTATTTTCTAAATTCAGGGGGAAATGTTCATAAGTGTTGCATTTGCATGAAGTGCTTCCAATGTGTGAAAGGTCCACCCGTGCTGGGAAAATGCTGAGTCGTTCCAAAGATGTAAACTGGGCAATCAAAACTTGATGGGCTTTACAGAAATGCAGAGTGTCAACGGCCATGGCACAGCCGAGGGGGCATGGACACACTTATATTGGGTGCTGGTAAACCACATGGCTCAGACCAGCTCTTCCTAAAAGCAGACAACATGCTCCATGGATCTCGTCCGTTCCTACAGAGTTTCAAGCTATCATTTGGACAAGATTTGCAGCTACTACTACTCTCACTCTCGGTACCCTCACAATGGCACTGACTGTCTGTTGTATTTGGTAAGTGCTATTTGTTGGGGTAGTTTCAAGTGATCAGTGCTTCAAGAGACAATTGCCTTCTGGAACTACACTGTGTTCTCCATGCAATGGCCATTTAATCACAAAGTTTTACACATTAAGATTACTTCAAATGGGAGCATTGATTGGTCCTGTGTTCATAAGTGCTTCTCTTTGGGGTAGTTTTAATGAGGAAGTGATCTACATGCAAGACTCAACCTCTTTTCAATGGAATTCCATTTTTCAGTGTAGTTAATATGGTAAACCCTTGTACCTATCCCTCTATCCTATAAGTGATATCCGCTAAATCCATTTTTCATTTCCGTTCCCTCTTGACTGAAAATATGTTGATATCTACTCTAACTCTAGCATCTTTCTTTTCAAACAAAGTAGAAAGTGCTATCAAGTTGGGGTAAATATTTACTGATTGACTCCCCTGTTTCCATGTTTGTTTGTTTTTTTTTTCAAATATTTTACATTTAAATAGCCTCTCTAGATAATTACAAAGAGAAGTATTCCTGATTCTATGTAAGAATAAGTGCTTCTCTTGAGGACAGTCATGTTGGTGTTTGTTCATGATGTGGTTCTTTCACTGTCATCATGAGAAAAGCATTCCCAGTGTAAACACTGGAGGGTGCTGTTTTACCCAGAGGCTTGGTCTGCCACTCTATGTTTTTGTACTTGGTGAATGTCTCTGCTTCCAATTTGTATATTTTTAGTGCTAACAACCTGGGGCAGCCATTGTTTTTATTTACCTGCCCTCTTGACTGAAAATCAGTTGATATCTACTCTAACTTTAGCATGTTTCTTTTCAACCAAAGTAGAAAGTGCTATCAAGTTGGGGTAAATATTTGCTGACCGACTCCCCTGTGTTCATGTTTTTTATTCAGATCATTTACAGACCCCTTTTAGATTATTACAAAGAGAAGCTTTCCTTAATTCTAAGTAAGAGTAAGTGCAATAACCTTTCAGCATACCCAGTTTAAACATTAGAGGGTGCTGTTTTACCCAGAGGCTTGGTCTGCCACTCTATGTTTTTGTACTTGGTGAATGTCTTTGCTTCCAACTTGTATATTTTTAGTGCTAACAACCTGGGGCAGCCATTGTTTTTATTTACCTGCCCTCTTGACTGAAAATCAGTTGATATCTACTCTAACTTTAGCATGTTTCTTTTCAACCAAAGTAGAAAGTGCTATCAAGTTGGGGTAAATATTTGCTGACCGACTCCCCTGTGTTCATGTTTTTTATTCAGATCATTTACAGACCCCTTTTAGATTATTACAAAGAGAAGCTTTCCTTAATTCTATGTAAGAGTAAGTGCAATAACCTCTCAGCATACCCAGTTTAAACATTAGAGGGTGCTGTTTTACCTAGAGGTTTGGTCTGCCACTTGCTGTTTTTGTATTGAGTGTAGGCCTATCCTTTAAAAATGAATGACTATTTTCTAAATTCAGGGGGAAATGTTCATAAGTGTTGCATTTGCATGAAGTGCTTCCAATGTGTGAAAGGTCCACCGTGCTGGGAAAATGCTGAGTCGTTCCAAAGATGTAAACTGGGCAATCAAAACTTGATGGGCTTTACAGAAATGCAGAGTGTCAACGGCCATGGCACAGCCGAGGGGGCATGGACACACTTATATTGGGTGCTGGTAAACCACATGGCTCAGACCAGCTCTTCCTAAAAGCAGACAACATGCTCCATGGATCTCGTCCGTTCCTACAGAGTTTCAAGCTATCATTTGGACAAGATTTGCAGCTACTACTACTCTCACTCTCGGTACCCTCACAATGGCACTGACTGTCTGTTGTATTTGGTAAGTGCTATTTGTTGGGGTAGTTTCAAGTGATCAGTGCTTCAAGAGACAATTGCCTTCTGGAACTACACTGTGTTCTCCATGCAATGGCCATTTAATCACAAAGTTCTACACATTAAGATTACTTCAAATGGGAGCATTGATTGGTCCTGTGTTCATAAGTGCTTCTCTTTGGGGTAGTTTTAATGAGGAAGTGATCTACAGGCAAGACTCAACCTCTTTTCAATGGAATTCCATTTTTCAGTGTAGTTAATATGGTAAACCCTTGTACCTATCCCTCTATCCTATAAGTGATATCCGCTAAATCCATTTTTCATTTCCGTTCCCTCTTGACTGAAAATATGTTGATATCTACTCTAACTCTAGCATCTTTCTTTTCAAACAAAGTAGAAAGTGCTATCAAGTTGGGGTAAATATTTACTGATTGACTCCCCTGTTTCCATGTTTGTTTGTTTTTTTTTTCAAATATTTTACATTTAAATAGCCTCTCTAGATAATTACAAAGAGAAGTATTCCTGATTCTAAAACTTGATGGGCTTTACAGAAAGGCAGAGTGTCAACGGCCATGGCACAGCCGAGGGGGCATGGACACACTTATATTGGGTGCTGGTAAACCACATGGCTCAGACCAGCTCTTCCTAAAAGCAGACAACATGCTCCATGGATCTCGTCCGTTCCTACAGAGTTTCAAGCTATCATTTGGACAAGATTTGCAGCTACTACTACTCTCACTCTCGGTACCCTCACAATGGCACTGACTGTCTGTTGTATTTGGTAAGTGCTATTTGTTGGGGTAGTTTCAAGTGATCAGTGCTTCAAGAGACAATTGCCTTCTGGAACTACACTGTGTTCTCCATGCAATGGCCATTTAATCACAAAGTTCTACACATTAAGATTACTTCAAATGGGAGCATTGATTGGTCCTGTGTTCATAAGTGCTTCTCTTTGGGGTAGTTTTAATGAGGAAGTGATCTACAGGCAAGACTCAACCTCTTTTCAATGGAATTCCATTTTTCAGTGTAATTAATATGGTAAACCCTTGTACCTATCCCTCTATCCTATAAGTGATATCCGCTAAATCCATTTTTCATTTCCGTTCCCTCTTGACTGAAAATATGTTGATATCTACTCTAACTCTAGCATCTTTCTTTTCAAACAAAGTAGAAAGTGCTATCAAGTTGGGGTAAATATTTACTGATTGACTCCCCTGTTTCCATGTTTGTTTGTTTTTTTTTTCAAATATTTTACATTTAAATAGCCTCTCTAGATAATTACAAAGAGAAGTATTCCTGATTCTATGTAAGAATAAGTGCTTCTCTTGAGGACAGTCATGTTGGTGTTTGTTCATGATGTGGTTCTTTCACTGTCATCATGAGAAAAGCATTCCCAGTGTAAACACTGGAGGGTGCTGTTTTACCCAGAGGCTTGGTCTGCCACTCTATGTTTTTGTACTTGGTGAATGTCTTTGCTTCCAACTTGTATATTTTTAGTGCTAACAACCTGGGGCAGCCATTGTTTTTATTTACCTGCCCTCTTGACTGAAAATCAGTTGATATCTACTCTAACTTTAGCATGTTTCTTTTCAACCAAAGTAGAAAGTGCTAGCAAGTTGGGGTAAATATTTGCTGACCAACTCCCCTGTGTTCATGTTTTTTATTCAGATCATTTACAGACCCCTTTTAGATGATTACAAAGAGAAGCTTTCCTTAATTCTATGTAAGAGTAAGTGCAATAACCTTTCAGCATACCCAGTTTAAACATTAGAGGGTGCTGTTTTACCTAGAGGTTTGGTCTGCCACTTGCTGTTTTTGTATTGAGTGTAGGCCTATCCTTTAAAAATGAATGACTATTTTCTAAATTCAGGGGGAAATGTTCATAAGTGTTGCATTTGCATGAAGTGCTTCCAATGTGTGAAAGGTCCACCCGTGCTGGGAAAATGCTGAGTCGTTCCAAAGATGTAAACTGGGCAATCAAAACTTGATGGGCTTTACAGAAATGCAGAGTGTCAACGGCCATGGCACAGCCGAGGGGGCATGGACACACTTATATTGGGTGCTGGTAAACCACATGGCTCAGACCAGCTCTTCCTAAAAGCAGACAACATGCTCCATGGATCTCGTCCGTTCCTACAGAGTTTCAAGCTATCATTTGGACAAGATTTGCAGCTACTACTACTCTCACTCTCGGTACCCTCACAATGGCACTGACTGTCTGTTGTATTTGGTAAGTGCTATTTGTTGGGGTAGTTTCAAGTGATCAGTGCTTCAAGAGACAATTGCCTTCTGGAACTACACTGTGTTCTCCATGCAATGGCCATTTAATCACAAAGTTCTACACATTAAGATTACTTCAAATGGGAGCATTGATTGGTCCTGTGTTCATAAGTGCTTCTCTTTGGGGTAGTTTTAATGAGGAAGTGATCTACAGGCAAGACTCAACCTCTTTTCAATGGAATTCCATTTTTCAGTGTAGTTAATATGGTAAACCCTTGTACCTATCCCTCTATCCTATAAGTGATATCCGCTAAATCCATTTTTCATTTCCGTTCCCTCTTGACTGAAAATATGTTGATATCTACTCTAACTCTAGCATCTTTCTTTTCAAACAAAGTAGAAAGTGCTATCAAGTTGGGGTAAATATTTACTGATTGACTCCCCTGTTTCCATGTTTGTTTGTTTTTTTTTCAAATATTTTACATTTAAATAGCCTCTCTAGATAATTACAAAGAGAAGTATTCCTGATTCTATGTAAGAATAAGTGCTTCTCTTGAGGACAGTCATGTTGGTGTTTGTTCATGATGTGGTTCTTTCACTGCCATCATGAGAAAAGCATTCCCAGTGTAAACACTGGAGGGTGCTGTTTTACCCAGAGGCTTGGTCTGCCACTCTATGTTTTTGTACTTGGTGAATGTCTCTGCTTCCAACTTGTATATTTTTAGTGCTAACAACCTGGGGCAGCCATTGTTTTTATTTACCTGCCCTCTTGACTGAAAATCAGTTGATATCTACTCTAACTTTAGCATGTTTCTTTTCAACCAAAGTAGAAAGTGCTATCAAGTTGGGGTAAATATTTGCTGACCGACTCCCCTGTGTTCATGTTTTTTATTCAGATCATTTACAGACCCCTTTTAGATTATTACAAAGAGAAGCTTTCCTTAATTCTAAGTAAGAGTGAGTGCAATAACCTTTCAGCATACCCAGTTTAAACATTAGAGGGTGCTGTTTTACCCAGAGGCTTGGTCTGCCACTCTATGTTTTTGTACTTGGTGAATGTCTTTGCTTCCAACTTGTATATTTTTAGTGCTAACAACCTGGGGCAGCCATTGTTTTTATTTACCTGCCCTCTTGACTGAAAATCAGTTGATATCTACTCTAACTTTAGCATTTTTCTTTTCAACCAAAGTAGAAAGTGCTATCAAGTTGGGGTAAATATTTGCTGACCGACTCCCCTGTGTTCATGTTTTTTATTCAGATCATTTACAGACCCCTTTTAGATGATTACAAAGAGAAGCTTTCCTTAATTCTATGTAAGAGTAAGTGCAATAACCTTTCAGCATACCCAGTTTAAACATTAGAGGGTGCTGTTTTACCTAGAGGTTTGGTCTGCCACTTGCTGTTTTTGTATTTAGTGTAGGCCTATCCTTTAAAAATGAATGACTATTTTCTAAATTCAGGGGGAAATGTTCATAAGTGTTGCATTTGCATGAAGTGCTTCCAATGTGTGAAAGGTCCACCCGTGCTGGGAAAATGCTGAGTCGTTCCAAAGATGTAAACTGGGCAATCAAAACTTGATGGGCTTTACAGAAATGCAGAGTGTCAACGGCCATGGCACAGCCGAGGGGGCATGGACACACTTATATTGGGTGCTGGTAAACCACATGGCTCAGACCAGCTCTTCCTAAAAGCAGACAACATGCTCCATGGATCTCGTCCGTTCCTACAGAGTTTCAAGCTATCATTTGGACAAGATTTGCAGCTACTACTACTCTCACTCTCGGTACCCTCACAATGACACTGACTGTCTGTTGTATTTGGTAAGTGCTATTTGTTGGGGTAGTTTCAAGTGATCAGTGCTTCAAGAGACAATTGCCTTCTGGAACTACACTGTGTTCTCCATGCAATGGCCATTTAATCACAAAGTTCTACACATTAAGATTACTTCAAATGGGAGCATTGATTGGTCCTGTGTTCATAAGTGCTTCTCTTTGGGGTAGTTTTAATGAGGAAGTGATCTACAGGCAAGACTCAACCTCTTTTCAATGGAATTCCATTTTTCAGTGTAATTAATATGGTAAACCCTTGTACCTATCCCTCTATCCTATAAGTGATGTCAGCTAAATCCATTTTTCATTTCCGTTCCCTCTTGACTGAAAATATGTTGATATATACTCTAACTCTAGCATCTTTCTTTTCAAACAAAGTAGAAAGTGCTATCAAGTTGGGGTAAATATTTACTGATTGACTCCCCTGTTTCCATGTTTGTTTGTTTTTTTTTTTCAAATATTTTACATTTAAATAGCCTCTCTAGATAATTACAAAGAGAAGTATTCCTGATTCTAAAACTTGATGGGCTTTACAGAAAGGCAGAGTGTCAACGGCCATGGCACAGCCGAGGGGGCATGGACACACTTATATTGGGTGCTGGTAAACCACATGGCTCAGACCAGCTCTTCCTAAAAGCAGACAACATGCTCCATGGATCTCGTCCGTTCCTACAGAGTTTCAAGCTATCATTTGGACAAGATTTGCAGCTACTACTACTCTCACTCTCGGTACCCTCACAATGGCACTGACTGTCTGTTGTATTTGGTAAGTGCTATTTGTTGGGGTAGTTTCAAGTGATCAGTGCTTCAAGAGACAATTGCCTTCTGGAACTACACTGTGTTCTCCATGCAATGGCCATTTAATCACAAAGTTCTACACATTAAGATTACTTCAAATGGGAGCATTGATTGGTCCTGTGTTCATAAGTGCTTCTCTTTGGGGTAGTTTTAATGAGGAAGTGATCTACAGGCAAGACTCAACCTCTTTTCAATGGAATTCCATTTTTCAGTGTAATTAATATGGTAAACCCTTGTACCTATCCCTCTATCCTATAAGTGATATCCGCTAAATCCATTTTTCATTTCCGTTCCCTCTTGACTGAAAATATGTTGATATCTACTCTAACTCTAGCATCTTTCTTTTCAAACAAAGTAGAAAGTGCTATCAAGTTGGGGTAAATATTTACTGATTGACTCCCCTGTTTCCATGTTTGTTTGTTTTTTTTTCAAATATTTTACATTTAAATAGCCTCTCTAGATAATTACAAAGAGAAGTATTCCTGATTCTATGTAAGAATAAGTGCTTCTCTTGAGGACAGTCATGTTGGTGTTTGTTCATGATGTGGTTCTTTCACTGTCATCATGAGAAAAGCATTCCCAGTGTAAACACTGGAGGGTGCTGTTTTACCCAGAGGCTTGGTCTGCCACTCTATGTTTTTGTACTTGGTGAATGTCTTTGCTTCCAACTTGTATATTTTTAGTGCTAACAACCTGGGGCAGCCATTGTTTTTATTTACCTGCCCTCTTGACTGAAAATCAGTTGATATCTACTCTAACTTTAGCATGTTTCTTTTCAACCAAAGTAGAAAGTGCTATCAAGTTGGGGTAAATATTTGCTGACCAACTCCCCTGTGTTCATGTTTTTTATTCAGATCATTTACAGACCCCTTTTAGATGATTACAAAGAGAAGCTTTCCTTAATTCTATGTAAGAGTAAGTGCAATAACCTTTCAGCATACCCAGTTTAAACATTAGAGGGTGCTGTTTTACCTAGAGGTTTGGTCTGCCACTTGCTGTTTTTGTATTGAGTGTAGGCCTATCCTTTAAAAATGAATGACTATTTTCTAAATTCAGGGGGAAATGTTCATAAGTGTTGCATTTGCATGAAGTGCTTCCAATGTGTGAAAGGTCCACCCGTGCTGGGAAAATGCTGAGTTGTTCCAAAGATGTAAACTGGGCAATCAAAACTTGATGGGCTTTACAGAAATGCAGAGTGTCAACGGCCATGGCACAGCCGAGGGGGCATGGACACACTTATATTGGGTGCTGGTAAACCACATGGCTCAGACCAGCTATTCCTAAAAGCAGACAACATGCTCCATGGATCTCGTCCGTTCCTACAGAGTTTCAAGCTATCATTTGGACAAGATTTGCAGCTACTACTACTCTCACTCTCGGTACCCTCACAATGGCACTGACTGTCTGTTGTATTTGGTAAGTGCTATTTGTTGGGGTAGTTTCAAGTGATCAGTGCTTCAAGAGACAATTGCCTTCTGGAACTACACTGTGTTCTCCATGCAATGGCCATTTAATCACAAAGTTCTACACATTAAGATTACTTCAAATGGGAGCATTGATTGGTCCTGTGTTCATAAGTGCTTCTCTTTGGGGTAGTTTTAATGAGGAAGTGATCTACAGGCAAGACTCAACCTCTTTTCAATGGAATTCAATTTTTCAGTGTAATTAATATGGTAAACCCTTGTACCTATCCCTCTATCCTATAAGTGATATCCGCTAAAGCCATTTTTCATTTCCGTTCCCTCTTGACTGAAAATATGTTGATATCTACTCTAACTCTAGCATCTTTCTTTTCAAACAAAGTAGAAAGTGCTATCAAGTTGGGGTAAATATTTACTGATTGACTCCCCTGTTTCCATGTTTGTTTGTTTTTTTTTTCAAATATTTTACATTTAAATAGCCTCTCTAGATAATTACAAAGAGAAGTATTCCTGATTCTATGTAAGAATAAGTGCTTCTCTTGAGGACAGTCATGTTGGTGTTTGTTCATGATGTGGTTCTTTCACTGTCATCATGAGAAAAGCATTCCCAGTGTAAACACTGGAGGGTGCTGTTTTACCCAGAGGCTTGGTCTACCACTCTATGTTTTTGTACTTGGTGAATGTCTCTGCTTCCAACTTGTATATTTTTAGTGCTAACAACCTGGGGCAGCCATTGTTTTTATTTACCTGCCCTCTTGACTGAAAATCAGTTGATATCTACTCTAACTTTAGCATGTTTCTTTTCAACCAAAGTAGAAAGTGCTATCAAGTTGGGGTAAATATTTGCTGACCGACTCCCCTGTGTTCATGTTTTTTATTCAGATCATTTACAGACCCCTTTTAGATTATTACAAAGAGAAGCTTTCCTTAATTCTATGTAAGAGTAAGTGCAATAACCTTTCAGCATACCCAGTTTAAACATTAGAGGGTGCTGTTTTACCCAGAGGCTTGGTCTGCCACTCTATGTTTTTGTACTTGGTGAATGTCTTTGCTTCCAACTTGTATATTTTTAGTGCTAACAACCTGGGGCAGCCATTGTTTTTATTTACCTGCCCTCTTGACTGAAAATCAGTTGATATCTACTCTAACTTTAGCATTTTTCTTTTCAACCAAAGTAGAAAGTGCTATCAAGTTGGGATAAATATTTGCTGACCGACTCCCCTGTGTTCATGTTTTTTATTCAGATCATTTACAGACCCCTTTTAGATGATTACAAAGAGAAGCTTTCCTTAATTCTATGTAAGAGTAAGTGCAATAACCTTTCAGCATACCCAGTTTAAACATTAGAGGGTGCTGTTTTACCTAGAGGTTTGGTCTGCCACTTGCTGTTTTTGTATTTAGTGTAGGCCTATCCTTTAAAAATGAATGACTATTTTCTAAATTCAGGGGGAAATGTTCATAAGTGTTGCATTTGCATGAAGTGCTTCCAATGTGTGAAAGGTCCACCCGTGCTGGGAAAATGCTGAGTCGTTCCAAAGATGTAAACTGGGCAATCAAAACTTGATGGGCTTTACAGAAATGCAGAGTGTCAACGGCCATGGCACAGCCGAGGGGGCATGGACACACTTATATTGGGTGCTGGTAAACCACATGGCTCAGACCAGCTCTTCCTAAAAGCAGACAACATGCTCCATGGATCTCGTCCGTTCCTACAGAGTTTCAAGCTATCATTTGGACAAGATTTGCAGCTACTACTACTCTCACTCTCGGTACCCTCACAATGGCACTGACTGTCTGTTGTATTTGGTAAGTGCTATTTGTTGGGGTAGTTTCAAGTGATCAGTGCTTCAAGAGACAATTGCCTTCTGGAACTACACTGTGTTCTCCATGCAATGGCCATTTAATCACAAAGTTCTACACATTAAGATTACTTCAAATGGGAGCATTGATTGGTCCTGTGTTCATAAGTGCTTCTCTTTGGGGTAGTTTTAATGAGGAAGTGATCTACAGGCAAGACTCAACCTCTTTTCAATGGAATTCAATTTTTCAGTGTAATTAATATGGTAAACCCTTGTACCTATCCCTCTATCCTATAAGTGATATCCGCTAAAGCCATTTTTCATTTCCGTTCCCTCTTGACTGAAAATATGTTGATATCTACTCTAACTCTAGCATCTTTCTTTTCAAACAAAGTAGAAAGTGCTATCAAGTTGGGGTAAATATTTACTGATTGACTCCCCTGTTTCCATGTTTGTTTGTTTTTTTTTTCAAATATTTTACATTTAAATAGCCTCTCTAGATAATTACAAAGAGAAGTATTCCTGATTCTATGTAAGAATAAGTGCTTCTCTTGAGGACAGTCATGTTGGTGTTTGTTCATGATGTGGTTCTTTCACTGTCATCATGAGAAAAGCATTCCCAGTGTAAACACTGGAGGGTGCTGTTTTACCCAGAGGCTTGGTCTACCACTCTATGTTTTTGTACTTGGTGAATGTCTCTGCTTCCAACTTGTATATTTTTAGTGCTAACAACCTGGGGCAGCCATTGTTTTTATTTACCTGCCCTCTTGACTGAAAATCAGTTGATATCTACTCTAACTTTAGCATGTTTCTTTTCAACCAAAGTAGAAAGTGCTATCAAGTTGGGGTAAATATTTGCTGACCGACTCCCCTGTGTTCATGTTTTTTATTCAGATCATTTACAGACCCCTTTTAGATTATTACAAAGAGAAGCTTTCCTTAATTCTATGTAAGAGTAAGTGCAATAACCTTTCAGCATACCCAGTTTAAACATTAGAGGGTGCTGTTTTACCCAGAGGCTTGGTCTGCCACTCTATGTTTTTGTACTTGGTGAATGTCTTTGCTTCCAACTTGTATATTTTTAGTGCTAACAACCTGGGGCAGCCATTGTTTTTATTTACCTGCCCTCTTGACTGAAAATCAGTTGATATCTACTCTAACTTTAGCATTTTTCTTTTCAACCAAAGTAGAAAGTGCTATCAAGTTGGGATAAATATTTGCTGACCGACTCCCCTGTGTTCATGTTTTTTATTCAGATCATTTACAGACCCCTTTTAGATGATTACAAAGAGAAGCTTTCCTTAATTCTATGTAAGAGTAAGTGCAATAACCTTTCAGCATACCCAGTTTAAACATTAGAGGGTGCTGTTTTACCTAGAGGTTTGGTCTGCCACTTGCTGTTTTTGTATTTAGTGTAGGCCTATCCTTTAAAAATGAATGACTATTTTCTAAATTCAGGGGGAAATGTTCATAAGTGTTGCATTTGCATGAAGTGCTTCCAATGTGTGAAAGGTCCACCCGTGCTGGGAAAATGCTGAGTCGTTCCAAAGATGTAAACTGGGCAATCAAAACTTGATGGGCTTTACAGAAATGCAGAGTGTCAACGGCCATGGCACAGCCGAGGGGGCATGGACACACTTATATTGGGTGCTGGTAAACCACATGGCTCAGACCAGCTCTTCCTAAAAGCAGACAACATGCTCCATGGATCTCGTCCGTTCCTACAGAGTTTCAAGCTATCATTTGGACAAGATTTGCAGCTACTACTACTCTCACTCTCGGTACCCTCACAATGGCACTGACTGTCTGTTGTATTTGGTAAGTGCTATTTGTTGGGGTAGTTTCAAGTGATCAGTGCTTCAAGAGACAATTGCCTTCTGGAACTACACTGTGTTCTCCATGCAATGGCCATTTAATCACAAAGTTCTACACATTAAGATTACTTCAAATGGGAGCATTGATTGGTCCTGTGTTCATAAGTGCTTCTCTTTGGGGTAGTTTTAATGAGGAAGTGATCTACAGGCAAGACTCAACCTCTTTTCAATGGAATTCCATTTTTCAGTGTAGTTAATATGGTAAACCCTTGTACCTATCCCTCTATCCTATAAGTGATATCCGCTAAATCCATTTTTCATTTCCGTTCCCTCTTGACTGAAAATATGTTGATATCTACTCTATAACTCTAGCATCTTTCTTTTCAAACAAAGTAGAAAGTGCTATCAAGTTGGGGTAAATATTTACTGATTGACTCCCCTGTTTCCATGTTTGTTTGTTTTTTTTTCAAATATTTTACATTTAAATAGCCTCTCTAGATAATTACAAAGAGAAGTATTCCTGATTCTATGTAAGAATAAGTGCTTCTCTTGAGGACAGTCATGTTGGTGTTTGTTCATGATGTGGTTCTTTCACTGTCATCATGAGAAAAGCATTCCCAGTGTAAACACTGGAGGGTGCTGTTTTACCCAGAGGCTTGGTCTGCCACTCTATGTTTTTGTACTTGGTGAATGTCTTTGCTTCCAACTTGTATATTTTTAGTGCTAACAACCTGGGGCAGCCATTGTTTTTATTTACCTGCCCTCTTGACTGAAAATCAGTTGATATCTACTCTAACTTTAGCATGTTTCTTTTCAACCAAAGTAGAAAGTGCTATCAAGTTGGGGTAAATATTTGCTGACCGACTCCCCTGTGTTCATGTTTTTTATTCAGATCATTTACAGACCCCTTTTAGATGATTACAAAGAGAAGCTTTCCTTAATTCTATGTAAGAGTAAGTGCAATAACCTTTCACCATACCCAGTTTAAACATTAGAGGGTGCTGTTTTACCTAGAGGTTTGGTCTGCCACTTGCTGTTTTTGTATTGAGTGTAGGCCTATCCTTTAAAAATGAATGACTATTTTCTAAATTCAGGGGGAAATGTTCATAAGTGTTGCATTTGCATGAAGTGCTTCCAATGTGTGAAAGGTCCACCCGTGCTGGGAAAATGCTGAGTCGTTCCAAAGATGTAAACTGGGCAATCAAAACTTGATGGGCTTTGCAGAAATGCAGAGTGTCAACGGCCATGGCACAGCCGAGGGGGCATGGACACACTTATATTGGGTGCTGGTAAACCACATGGCTCAGACCAGCTCTTCCTAAAAGCAGACAACATGCTCCATGGATCTTGTCCGTTCCTACAGAGTTTCAAGCTATCATTTGGACAAGATTTGCAGCTACTACTACTCTCACTCTCGGTACCCTCACAATGGCACTGACTGTCTGTTGTATTTGGTAAGTGCTATTTGTTGGGGTAGTTTCAAGTGATCAGTGCTTCAAGAGACAATTGCCTTCTGGAACTACACTGTGTTCTCCATGCAATGGCCATTTAATCACAAAGTTCTACACATTAAGATTACTTCAAATGGGAGCATTGATTGGTCCTGTGTTCATAAGTGCTTCTCTTTGGGGTAGTTTTAATGAGGAAGTGATCTACAGGCAAGACTCAACCTCTTTTCAATGGAATTCCATTTTTCAGTGTAATTAATATGGTAAACCCTTGTACCTATCCCTCTATCCTATAAGTGATGTCCGCTAAATCCATTTTTCATTTCCGTTCCCTCTTGACTGAAAATATGTTGATATCTACTCTAACTCTAGCATCTTTCTTTTCAAACAAAGTAGAAAGTGCTATCAAGTTGGGGTAAATATTTACTGATTGACTCCCCTGTTTCCATGTTTGTTTGTTTTTTTTTTCAAATATTTTACATTTAAATAGCCTCTCTAGATAATTACAAAGAGAAGTATTCCTGATTCTAAAACTTGATGGGCTTTACAGAAATGCAGAGTGTCAACGGCCATGGCACAGCCGAGGGGGCATGGACACACTTATATTGGGTGCTGGTAAACCACATGGCTCAGACCAGCTCTTCCTAAAAGCAGACAACATGCTCCATGGATCTCGTCCGTTCCTACAGAGTTTCAAGCTATCATTTGGACAAGATTTGCAGCTACTACTACTCTCACTCTCGGTACCCTCACAATGGCACTGACTGTCTGTTGTATTTGGTAAGTGCTATTTGTTGGGGTAGTTTCAAGTGATCAGTGCTTCAAGAGACAATTGCCTTCTGGAACTACACTGTGTTCTCCATGCAATGGCCATTTAATCACAAAGTTCTACACATTAAGATTACTTCAAATGGGAGCATTGATTGGTCCTGTGTTCATAAGTGCTTCTCTTTGGGGTAGTTTTAATGAGGAAGTGATCTACAGGCAAGACTCAACCTCTTTTCAATGGAATTCCATTTTTCAGTGTAGTTAATATGGTAAACCCTTGTACCTATCCCTCTATCCTATAAGTGATATCCGCTAAATCCATTTTTCATTTCCGTTCCCTCTTGACTGAAAATATGTTGATATCTACTCTATAACTCTAGCATCTTTCTTTTCAAACAAAGTAGAAAGTGCTATCAAGTTGGGGTAAATATTTACTGATTGACTCCCCTGTTTCCATGTTTGTTTGTTTTTTTTTCAAATATTTTACATTTAAATAGCCTCTCTAGATAATTACAAAGAGAAGTATTCCTGATTCTATGTAAGAATAAGTGCTTCTCTTGAGGACAGTCATGTTGGTGTTTGTTCATGATGTGGTTCTTTCACTGTCATCATGAGAAAAGCATTCCCAGTGTAAACACTGGAGGGTGCTGTTTTACCCAGAGGCTTGGTCTGCCACTCTATGTTTTTGTACTTGGTGAATGTCTTTGCTTCCAACTTGTATATTTTTAGTGCTAACAACCTGGGGCAGCCATTGTTTTTATTTACCTGCCCTCTTGACTGAAAATCAGTTGATATCTACTCTAACTTTAGCATGTTTCTTTTCAACCAAAGTAGAAAGTGCTATCAAGTTGGGGTAAATATTTGCTGACCGACTCCCCTGTGTTCATGTTTTTTATTCAGATCATTTACAGACCCCTTTTAGATGATTACAAAGAGAAGCTTTCCTTAATTCTATGTAAGAGTAAGTGCAATAACCTTTCACCATACCCAGTTTAAACATTAGAGGGTGCTGTTTTACCTAGAGGTTTGGTCTGCCACTTGCTGTTTTTGTATTGAGTGTAGGCCTATCCTTTAAAAATGAATGACTATTTTCTAAATTCAGGGGGAAATGTTCATAAGTGTTGCATTTGCATGAAGTGCTTCCAATGTGTGAAAGGTCCACCCGTGCTGGGAAAATGCTGAGTTGTTCCAAAGATGTAAACTGGGCAATCAAAACTTGATGGGCTTTACAGAAATGCAGAGTGTCAACGGCCATGGCACAGCCGAGGGGGCATGGACACACTTATATTGGGTGCTGGTAAACCACATGGCTCAGACCAGCTATTCCTAAAAGCAGACAACATGCTCCATGGATCTCGTCCGTTCCTACAGAGTTTCAAGCTATCATTTGGACAAGATTTGCAGCTACTACTACTCTCACTCTCGGTACCCTCACAATGGCACTGACTGTCTGTTGTATTTGGTAAGTGCTATTTGTTGGGGTAGTTTCAAGTGATCAGTGCTTCAAGAGACAATTGCCTTCTGGAACTACACTGTGTTCTCCATGCAATGGCCATTTAATCACAAAGTTCTACACATTAAGATTACTTCAAATGGGAGCATTGATTGGTCCTGTGTTCATAAGTGCTTCTCTTTGGGGTAGTTTTAATGAGGAAGTGATCTACAGGCAAGACTCAACCTCTTTTCAATGGAATTCAATTTTTCAGTGTAATTAATATGGTAAACCCTTGTACCTATCCCTCTATCCTATAAGTGATATCCGCTAAAGCCATTTTTCATTTCCGTTCCCTCTTGACTGAAAATATGTTGATATCTACTCTAACTCTAGCATCTTTCTTTTCAAACAAAGTAGAAAGTGCTATCAAGTTGGGGTAAATATTTACTGATTGACTCCCCTGTTTCCATGTTTGTTTGTTTTTTTTTTCAAATATTTTACATTTAAATAGCCTCTCTAGATAATTACAAAGAGAAGTATTCCTGATTCTATGTAAGAATAAGTGCTTCTCTTGAGGACAGTCATGTTGGTGTTTGTTCATGATGTGGTTCTTTCACTGTCATCATGAGAAAAGCATTCCCAGTGTAAACACTGGAGGGTGCTGTTTTACCCAGAGGCTTGGTCTACCACTCTATGTTTTTGTACTTGGTGAATGTCTCTGCTTCCAACTTGTATATTTTTAGTGCTAACAACCTGGGGCAGCCATTGTTTTTATTTACCTGCCCTCTTGACTGAAAATCAGTTGATATCTACTCTAACTTTAGCATGTTTCTTTTCAACCAAAGTAGAAAGTGCTATCAAGTTGGGGTAAATATTTGCTGACCGACTCCCCTGTGTTCATGTTTTTTATTCAGATCATTTACAGACCCCTTTTAGATTATTACAAAGAGAAGCTTTCCTTAATTCTATGTAAGAGTAAGTGCAATAACCTTTCAGCATACCCAGTTTAAACATTAGAGGGTGCTGTTTTACCCAGAGGCTTGGTCTGCCACTCTATGTTTTTGTACTTGGTGAATGTCTTTGCTTCCAACTTGTATATTTTTAGTGCTAACAACCTGGGGCAGCCATTGTTTTTATTTACCTGCCCTCTTGACTGAAAATCAGTTGATATCTACTCTAACTTTAGCATTTTTCTTTTCAACCAAAGTAGAAAGTGCTATCAAGTTGGGATAAATATTTGCTGACCGACTCCCCTGTGTTCATGTTTTTTATTCAGATCATTTACAGACCCCTTTTAGATGATTACAAAGAGAAGCTTTCCTTAATTCTATGTAAGAGTAAGTGCAATAACCTTTCAGCATACCCAGTTTAAACATTAGAGGGTGCTGTTTTACCTAGAGGTTTGGTCTGCCACTTGCTGTTTTTGTATTTAGTGTAGGCCTATCCTTTAAAAATGAATGACTATTTTCTAAATTCAGGGGGAAATGTTCATAAGTGTTGCATTTGCATGAAGTGCTTCCAATGTGTGAAAGGTCCACCCGTGCTGGGAAAATGCTGAGTCGTTCCAAAGATGTAAACTGGGCAATCAAAACTTGATGGGCTTTACAGAAATGCAGAGTGTCAACGGCCATGGCACAGCCGAGGGGGCATGGACACACTTATATTGGGTGCTGGTAAACCACATGGCTCAGACCAGCTCTTCCTAAAAGCAGACAACATGCTCCATGGATCTCGTCCGTTCCTACAGAGTTTCAAGCTATCATTTGGACAAGATTTGCAGCTACTACTACTCTCACTCTCGGTACCCTCACAATGGCACTGACTGTCTGTTGTATTTGGTAAGTGCTATTTGTTGGGGTAGTTTCAAGTGATCAGTGCTTCAAGAGACAATTGCCTTCTGGAACTACACTGTGTTCTCCATGCAATGGCCATTTAATCACAAAGTTCTACACATTAAGATTACTTCAAATGGGAGCATTGATTGGTCCTGTGTTCATAAGTGCTTCTCTTTGGGGTAGTTTTAATGAGGAAGTGATCTACAGGCAAGACTCAACCTCTTTTCAATGGAATTCCATTTTTCAGTGTAGTTAATATGGTAAACCCTTGTACCTATCCCTCTATCCTATAAGTGATATCCGCTAAATCCATTTTTCATTTCCGTTCCCTCTTGACTGAAAATATGTTGATATCTACTCTATAACTCTAGCATCTTTCTTTTCAAACAAAGTAGAAAGTGCTATCAAGTTGGGGTAAATATTTACTGATTGACTCCCCTGTTTCCATGTTTGTTTGTTTTTTTTTCAAATATTTTACATTTAAATAGCCTCTCTAGATAATTACAAAGAGAAGTATTCCTGATTCTATGTAAGAATAAGTGCTTCTCTTGAGGACAGTCATGTTGGTGTTTGTTCATGATGTGGTTCTTTCACTGTCATCATGAGAAAAGCATTCCCAGTGTAAACACTGGAGGGTGCTGTTTTACCCAGAGGCTTGGTCTGCCACTCTATGTTTTTGTACTTGGTGAATGTCTTTGCTTCCAACTTGTATATTTTTAGTGCTAACAACCTGGGGCAGCCATTGTTTTTATTTACCTGCCCTCTTGACTGAAAATCAGTTGATATCTACTCTAACTTTAGCATGTTTCTTTTCAACCAAAGTAGAAAGTGCTATCAAGTTGGGGTAAATATTTGCTGACCGACTCCCCTGTGTTCATGTTTTTTATTCAGATCATTTACAGACCCCTTTTAGATGATTACAAAGAGAAGCTTTCCTTAATTCTATGTAAGAGTAAGTGCAATAACCTTTCACCATACCCAGTTTAAACATTAGAGGGTGCTGTTTTACCTAGAGGTTTGGTCTGCCACTTGCTGTTTTTGTATTGAGTGTAGGCCTATCCTTTAAAAATGAATGACTATTTTCTAAATTCAGGGGGAAATGTTCATAAGTGTTGCATTTGCATGAAGTGCTTCCAATGTGTGAAAGGTCCACCCGTGCTGGGAAAATGCTGAGTCGTTCCAAAGATGTAAACTGGGCAATCAAAACTTGATGGGCTTTGCAGAAATGCAGAGTGTCAACGGCCATGGCACAGCCGAGGGGGCATGGACACACTTATATTGGGTGCTGGTAAACCACATGGCTCAGACCAGCTCTTCCTAAAAGCAGACAACATGCTCCATGGATCTTGTCCGTTCCTACAGAGTTTCAAGCTATCATTTGGACAAGATTTGCAGCTACTACTACTCTCACTCTCGGTACCCTCACAATGGCACTGACTGTCTGTTGTATTTGGTAAGTGCTATTTGTTGGGGTAGTTTCAAGTGATCAGTGCTTCAAGAGACAATTGCCTTCTGGAACTACACTGTGTTCTCCATGCAATGGCCATTTAATCACAAAGTTCTACACATTAAGATTACTTCAAATGGGAGCATTGATTGGTCCTGTGTTCATAAGTGCTTCTCTTTGGGGTAGTTTTAATGAGGAAGTGATCTACAGGCAAGACTCAACCTCTTTTCAATGGAATTCCATTTTTCAGTGTAATTAATATGGTAAACCCTTGTACCTATCCCTCTATCCTATAAGTGATGTCCGCTAAATCCATTTTTCATTTCCGTTCCCTCTTGACTGAAAATATGTTGATATCTACTCTAACTCTAGCATCTTTCTTTTCAAACAAAGTAGAAAGTGCTATCAAGTTGGGGTAAATATTTACTGATTGACTCCCCTGTTTCCATGTTTGTTTGTTTTTTTTTTCAAATATTTTACATTTAAATAGCCTCTCTAGATAATTACAAAGAGAAGTATTCCTGATTCTAAAACTTGATGGGCTTTACAGAAATGCAGAGTGTCAACGGCCATGGCACAGCCGAGGGGGCATGGACACACTTATATTGGGTGCTGGTAAACCACATGGCTCAGACCAGCTCTTCCTAAAAGCAGACAACATGCTCCATGGATCTCGTCCGTTCCTACAGAGTTTCAAGCTATCATTTGGACAAGATTTGCAGCTACTACTACTCTCACTCTCGGTACCCTCACAATGGCACTGACTGTCTGTTGTATTTGGTAAGTGCTATTTGTTGGGGTAGTTTCAAGTGATCAGTGCTTCAAGAGACAATTGCCTTCTGGAACTACACTGTGTTCTCCATGCAATGGCCATTTAATCACAAAGTTCTACATATTAAGATTACTTCAAATGGGAGCATTGATTGGTCCTGTGTTCATAAGTGCTTCTCTTTGGGGTAGTTTTAATGAGGAAGTGATCTACAGGCAAGACTCAACCTCTTTTCAATGGAATTCCATTTTTCAGTGTAGTTAATATGGTAAACCCTTGTACCTATCCCTCTATCCTATAAGTGATATCCGCTAAATCCATTTTTCATTTCCGTTCCCTCTTGACTGAAAATATGTTGATATCTACTCTATAACTCTAGCATCTTTCTTTTCAAACAAAGTAGAAAGTGCTATCAAGTTGGGGTAAATATTTACTGATTGACTCCCCTGTTTCCATGTTTGTTTGTTTTTTTTTCAAATATTTTACATTTAAATAGCCTCTCTAGATAATTACAAAGAGAAGTATTCCTGATTCTATGTAAGAATAAGTGCTTCTCTTGAGGACAGTCATGTTGGTGTTTGTTCATGATGTGGTTCTTTCACTGTCATCATGAGAAAAGCATTCCCAGTGTAAACACTGGAGGGTGCTGTTTTACCCAGAGGCTTGGTCTGCCACTCTATGTTTTTGTACTTGGTGAATGTCTTTGCTTCCAACTTGTATATTTTTAGTGCTAACAACCTGGGGCAGCCATTGTTTTTATTTACCTGCCCTCTTGACTGAAAATCAGTTGATATCTACTCTAACTTTAGCATGTTTCTTTTCAACCAAAGTAGAAAGTGCTATCAAGTTGGGGTAAATATTTGCTGACCGACTCCCCTGTGTTCATGTTTTTTATTCAGATCATTTACAGACCCCTTTTAGATGATTACAAAGAGAAGCTTTCCTTAATTCTATGTAAGAGTAAGTGCAATAACCTTTCACCATACCCAGTTTAAACATTAGAGGGTGCTGTTTTACCTAGAGGTTTGGTCTGCCACTTGCTGTTTTTGTATTGAGTGTAGGCCTATCCTTTAAAAATGAATGACTATTTTCTAAATTCAGGGGGAAATGTTCATAAGTGTTGCATTTGCATGAAGTGCTTCCAATGTGTGAAAGGTCCACCCGTGCTGGGAAAATGCTGAGTCGTTCCAAAGATGTAAACTGGGCAATCAAAACTTGATGGGCTTTGCAGAAATGCAGAGTGTCAACGGCCATGGCACAGCCGAGGGGGCATGGACACACTTATATTGGGTGCTGGTAAACCACATGGCTCAGACCAGCTCTTCCTAAAAGCAGACAACATGCTCCATGGATCTTGTCCGTTCCTACAGAGTTTCAAGCTATCATTTGGACAAGATTTGCAGCTACTACTACTCTCACTCTCGGTACCCTCACAATGGCACTGACTGTCTGTTGTATTTGGTAAGTGCTATTTGTTGGGGTAGTTTCAAGTGATCAGTGCTTCAAGAGACAATTGCCTTCTGGAACTACACTGTGTTCTCCATGCAATGGCCATTTAATCACAAAGTTCTACACATTAAGATTACTTCAAATGGGAGCATTGATTGGTCCTGTGTTCATAAGTGCTTCTCTTTGGGGTAGTTTTAATGAGGAAGTGATCTACAGGCAAGACTCAACCTCTTTTCAATGGAATTCCATTTTTCAGTGTAATTAATATGGTAAACCCTTGTACCTATCCCTCTATCCTATAAGTGATGTCCGCTAAATCCATTTTTCATTTCCGTTCCCTCTTGACTGAAAATATGTTGATATCTACTCTAACTCTAGCATCTTTCTTTTCAAACAAAGTAGAAAGTGCTATCAAGTTGGGGTAAATATTTACTGATTGACTCCCCTGTTTCCATGTTTGTTTGTTTTTTTTTTCAAATATTTTACATTTAAATAGCCTCTCTAGATAATTACAAAGAGAAGTATTCCTGATTCTAAAACTTGATGGGCTTTACAGAAATGCAGAGTGTCAACGGCCATGGCACAGCCGAGGGGGCATGGACACACTTATATTGGGTGCTGGTAAACCACATGGCTCAGACCAGCTCTTCCTAAAAGCAGACAACATGCTCCATGGATCTCGTCCGTTCCTACAGAGTTTCAAGCTATCATTTGGACAAGATTTGCAGCTACTACTACTCTCACTCTCGGTACCCTCACAATGGCACTGACTGTCTGTTGTATTTGGTAAGTGCTATTTGTTGGGGTAGTTTCAAGTGATCAGTGCTTCAAGAGACAATTGCCTTCTGGAACTACACTGTGTTCTCCATGCAATGGCCATTTAATCACAAAGTTCTACACATTAAGATTACTTCAAATGGGAGCATTGATTGGTCCTGTGTTCATAAGTGCTTCTCTTTGGGGTAGTTTTAATGAGGAAGTGATCTACAGGCAAGACTCAACCTCTTTTCAATGGAATTCCATTTTTCAGTGTAATTAATATGGTAAACCCTTGTACCTATCCCTCTATCCTATAAGTGATATCCGCTAAATCCATTTTTCATTTCCGTTCCCTCTTGACTGAAAATATGTTGATATCTACTCTAACTCTAGCATCTTTCTTTTCAAACAAAGTAGAAAGTGCTATCAAGTTGGGGTAAATATTTACTGATTGACTCCCCTGTTTCCATGTTTGTTTGTTTTTTTTTCAAATATTTTACATTTAAATAGCCTCTCTAGATAATTACAAAGAGAAGTATTCCTGATTCTATGTAAGAATAAGTGCTTCTCTTGAGGACAGTCATGTTGGTGTTTGTTCATGATGTGGTTCTTTCACTGTCATCATGAGAAAAGCATTCCCAGTGTAAACACTGGAGGGTGCTGTTTTACCCAGAGGCTTGGTCTGCCACTCTATGTTTTTGTACTTGGTGAATGTCTTTGCTTCCAACTTGTATATTTTTAGTGCTAACAACCTGGGGCAGCCATTGTTTTTATTTACCTGCCCTCTTGACTGAAAATCAGTTGATATCTACTCTAACTTTAGCATGTTTCTTTTCAACCAAAGTAGAAAGTGCTATCAAGTTGGGGTAAATATTTGCTGACCGACTCCCCTGTGTTCATGTTTTTTATTCAGATCATTTACAGACCCCTTTTAGATGATTACAAAGAGAAGCTCTCCTTAATTCTATGTAAGAGTAAGTGCAATAACCTTTCACCATACCCAGTTTAAACATTAGAGGGTGCTGTTTTACCTAGAGGTTTGGTCTGCCACTTGCTGTTTTTGTATTGAGTGTAGGCCTATCCTTTAAAAATGAATGACTATTTTCTAAATTCAGGGGGAAATGTTCATAAGTGTTGCATTTGCATGAAGTGCTTCCAATGTGTGAAAGGTCCACCCGTGCTGGGAAAATGCTGAGTCGTTCCAAAGATGTAAACTGGGCAATCAAAACTTGATGGGCTTTACAGAAATGCAGAGTGTCAACGGCCATGGCACAGCCGAGGGGGCATGGACACACTTATATTGGGTGCTGGTAAACCACATGGCTCAGACCAGCTATTCCTAAAAGCAGACAACATGCTCCATGGATCTCGTCCGTTCCTACAGAGTTTCAAGCTATCATTTGGACAAGATTTGCAGCTACTACTACTCTCACTCTCGGTACCCTCACAATGGCACTGACTGTCTGTTGTATTTGGTAAGTGCTATTTGTTGGGGTAGTTTCAAGTGATCAGTGCTTCAAGAGACAATTGCCTTCTGGAACTACACTGTGTTCTCCATGCAATGGCCATTTAATCACAAAGTTCTACACATTAAGATTACTTCAAATGGGAGCATTGATTGGTCCTGTGTTCATAAGTGCTTCTCTTTGGGGTAGTTTTAATGAGGAAGTGATCTACAGGCAAGACTCAACCTCTTTTCAATGGAATTCAATTTTTCAGTGTAATTAATATGGTAAACCCTTGTACCTATCCCTCTATCCTATAAGTGATATCCGCTAAAGCCATTTTTCATTTCCGTTCCCTCTTGACTGAAAATATGTTGATATCTACTCTAACTCTAGCATCTTTCTTTTCAAACAAAGTAGAAAGTGCTATCAAGTTGGGGTAAATATTTACTGATTGACTCCCCTGTTTCCATGTTTGTTTGTTTTTTTCAAATATTTTACATTTAAATAGCCTCTCTAGATAATTACAAAGAGAAGTATTCCTGATTCTATGTAAGAATAAGTGCTTCTCTTGAGGACAGTCATGTTGGTGTTTGTTCATGATGTGGTTCTTTCACTGTCATCATGAGAAAAGCATTCCCAGTGTAAACACTGGAGGGTGCTGTTTTACCCAGAGGCTTGGTCTACCACTCTATGTTTTTGTACTTGGTGAATGTCTCTGCTTCCAACTTGTATATTTTTAGTGCTAACAACCTGGGGCAGCCATTGTTTTTATTTACCTGCCCTCTTGACTGAAAATCAGTTGATATCTACTCTAACTTTAGCATGTTTCTTTTCAACCAAAGTAGAAAGTGCTATCAAGTTGGGGTAAATATTTGCTGACCGACTCCCCTGTGTTCATGTTTTTTATTCAGATCATTTACAGACCCCTTTTAGATTATTACAAAGAGAAGCTTTCCTTAATTCTATGTAAGAGTAAGTGCAATAACCTTTCAGCATACCCAGTTTAAACATTAGAGGGTGCTGTTTTACCCAGAGGCTTGGTCTGCCACTCTATGTTTTTGTACTTGGTGAATGTCTTTGCTTCCAACTTGTATATTTTTAGTGCTAACAACCTGGGGCAGCCATTGTTTTTATTTACCTGCCCTCTTGACTGAAAATCAGTTGATATCTACTCTAACTTTAGCATTTTTCTTTTCAACCAAAGTAGAAAGTGCTATCAAGTTGGGGTAAATATTTGCTGACCGACTCCCCTGTGTTCATGTTTTTTATTCAGATCATTTACAGACCCCTTTTAGATGATTACAAAGAGAAGCTTTCCTTAATTCTATGTAAGAGTAAGTGCAATAACCTTTCAGCATACCCAGTTTAAACATTAGAGGGTGCTGTTTTACCTAGAGGTTTGGTCTGCCACTTGCTGTTTTTGTATTTAGTGTAGGCCTATCCTTTAAAAATGAATGACTATTTTCTAAATTCAGGGGGAAATGTTCATAAGTGTTGCATTTGCATGAAGTGCTTCCAATGTGTGAAAGGTCCACCCGTGCTGGGAAAATGCTGAGTCGTTCCAAAGATGTAAACTGGGCAATCAAAACTTGATGGGCTTTACAGAAATGCAGAGTGTCAACGGCCATGGCACAGCCGAGGGGGCATGGACACACTTATATTGGGTGCTGGTAAACCACATGGCTCAGACCAGCTCTTCCTAAAAGCAGACAACATGCTCCATGGATCTCGTCCGTTCCTACAGAGTTTCAAGCTATCATTTGGACAAGATTTGCAGCTACTACTACTCTCACTCTCGGTACCCTCACAATGGCACTGACTGTCTGTTGTATTTGGTAAGTGCTATTTGTTGGGGTAGTTTCAAGTGATCAGTGCTTCAAGAGACAATTGCCTTCTGGAACTACACTGTGTTCTCCATGCAATGGCCATTTAATCACAAAGTTCTACACATTAAGATTACTTCAAATGGGAGCATTGATTGGTCCTGTGTTCATAAGTGCTTCTCTTTGGGGTAGTTTTAATGAGGAAGTGATCTACAGGCAAGACTCAACCTCTTTTCAATGGAATTCCATTTTTCAGTGTAATTAATATGGTAAACCCTTGTACCTATCCCTCTATCCTATAAGTGATATCCGCTAAATCCATTTTTCATTTCCGTTCCCTCTTGACTGAAAATATGTTGATATCTACTCTAACTCTAGCATCTTTCTTTTCAAACAAAGTAGAAAGTGCTATCAAGTTGGGGTAAATATTTACTGATTGACTCCCCTGTTTCCATGTTTGTTTGTTTTTTTTTCAAATATTTTACATTTAAATAGCCTCTCTAGATAATTACAAAGAGAAGTATTCCTGATTCTATGTAAGAATAAGTGCTTCTCTTGAGGACAGTCATGTTGGTGTTTGTTCATGATGTGGTTCTTTCACTGTCATCATGAGAAAAGCATTCCCAGTGTAAACACTGGAGGGTGCTGTTTTACCCAGAGGCTTGGTCTGCCACTCTATGTTTTTGTACTTGGTGAATGTCTTTGCTTCCAACTTGTATATTTTTAGTGCTAACAACCTGGGGCAGCCATTGTTTTTATTTACCTGCCCTCTTGACTGAAAATCAGTTGATATCTACTCTAACTTTAGCATGTTTCTTTTCAACCAAAGTAGAAAGTGCTATCAAGTTGGGGTAAATATTTGCTGACCGACTCCCCTGTGTTCATGTTTTTTATTCAGATCATTTACAGACCCCTTTTAGATGATTACAAAGAGAAGCTCTCCTTAATTCTATGTAAGAGTAAGTGCAATAACCTTTCACCATACCCAGTTTAAACATTAGAGGGTGCTGTTTTACCTAGAGGTTTGGTCTGCCACTTGCTGTTTTTGTATTGAGTGTAGGCCTATCCTTTAAAAATGAATGACTATTTTCTAAATTCAGGGGGAAATGTTCATAAGTGTTGCATTTGCATGAAGTGCTTCCAATGTGTGAAAGGTCCACCCGTGCTGGGAAAATGCTGAGTCGTTCCAAAGATGTAAACTGGGCAATCAAAACTTGATGGGCTTTACAGAAATGCAGAGTGTCAACGGCCATGGCACAGCCGAGGGGGCATGGACACACTTATATTGGGTGCTGGTAAACCACATGGCTCAGACCAGCTATTCCTAAAAGCAGACAACATGCTCCATGGATCTCGTCCGTTCCTACAGAGTTTCAAGCTATCATTTGGACAAGATTTGCAGCTACTACTACTCTCACTCTCGGTACCCTCACAATGGCACTGACTGTCTGTTGTATTTGGTAAGTGCTATTTGTTGGGGTAGTTTCAAGTGATCAGTGCTTCAAGAGACAATTGCCTTCTGGAACTACACTGTGTTCTCCATGCAATGGCCATTTAATCACAAAGTTCTACACATTAAGATTACTTCAAATGGGAGCATTGATTGGTCCTGTGTTCATAAGTGCTTCTCTTTGGGGTAGTTTTAATGAGGAAGTGATCTACAGGCAAGACTCAACCTCTTTTCAATGGAATTCAATTTTTCAGTGTAATTAATATGGTAAACCCTTGTACCTATCCCTCTATCCTATAAGTGATATCCGCTAAAGCCATTTTTCATTTCCGTTCCCTCTTGACTGAAAATATGTTGATATCTACTCTAACTCTAGCATCTTTCTTTTCAAACAAAGTAGAAAGTGCTATCAAGTTGGGGTAAATATTTACTGATTGACTCCCCTGTTTCCATGTTTGTTTGTTTTTTTCAAATATTTTACATTTAAATAGCCTCTCTAGATAATTACAAAGAGAAGTATTCCTGATTCTATGTAAGAATAAGTGCTTCTCTTGAGGACAGTCATGTTGGTGTTTGTTCATGATGTGGTTCTTTCACTGTCATCATGAGAAAAGCATTCCCAGTGTAAACACTGGAGGGTGCTGTTTTACCCAGAGGCTTGGTCTACCACTCTATGTTTTTGTACTTGGTGAATGTCTCTGCTTCCAACTTGTATATTTTTAGTGCTAACAACCTGGGGCAGCCATTGTTTTTATTTACCTGCCCTCTTGACTGAAAATCAGTTGATATCTACTCTAACTTTAGCATGTTTCTTTTCAACCAAAGTAGAAAGTGCTATCAAGTTGGGGTAAATATTTGCTGACCGACTCCCCTGTGTTCATGTTTTTTATTCAGATCATTTACAGACCCCTTTTAGATTATTACAAAGAGAAGCTTTCCTTAATTCTATGTAAGAGTAAGTGCAATAACCTTTCAGCATACCCAGTTTAAACATTAGAGGGTGCTGTTTTACCCAGAGGCTTGGTCTGCCACTCTATGTTTTTGTACTTGGTGAATGTCTTTGCTTCCAACTTGTATATTTTTAGTGCTAACAACCTGGGGCAGCCATTGTTTTTATTTACCTGCCCTCTTGACTGAAAATCAGTTGATATCTACTCTAACTTTAGCATTTTTCTTTTCAACCAAAGTAGAAAGTGCTATCAAGTTGGGGTAAATATTTGCTGACCGACTCCCCTGTGTTCATGTTTTTTATTCAGATCATTTACAGACCCCTTTTAGATGATTACAAAGAGAAGCTTTCCTTAATTCTATGTAAGAGTAAGTGCAATAACCTTTCACCATACCCAGTTTAAACATTAGAGGGTGCTGTTTTACCTAGAGGTTTGGTCTGCCACTTGCTGTTTTTGTATTGAGTGTAGGCCTATCCTTTAAAAATGAATGACTATTTTCTAAATTCAGGGGGAAATGTTCATAAGTGTTGCATTTGCATGAAGTGCTTCCAATGTGTGAAAGGTCCACCCGTGCTGGGAAAATGCTGAGTCGTTCCAAAGATGTAAACTGGGCAATCAAAACTTGATGGGCTTTGCAGAAATGCAGAGTGTCAACGGCCATGGCACAGCCGAGGGGGCATGGACACACTTATATTGGGTGCTGGTAAACCACATGGCTCAGACCAGCTCTTCCTAAAAGCAGACAACATGCTCCATGGATCTTGTCCGTTCCTACAGAGTTTCAAGCTATCATTTGGACAAGATTTGCAGCTACTACTACTCTCACTCTCGGTACCCTCACAATGGCACTGACTGTCTGTTGTATTTGGTAAGTGCTATTTGTTGGGGTAGTTTCAAGTGATCAGTGCTTCAAGAGACAATTGCCTTCTGGAACTACACTGTGTTCTCCATGCAATGGCCATTTAATCACAAAGTTCTACACATTAAGATTACTTCAAATGGGAGCATTGATTGGTCCTGTGTTCATAAGTGCTTCTCTTTGGGGTAGTTTTAATGAGGAAGTGATCTACAGGCAAGACTCAACCTCTTTTCAATGGAATTCCATTTTTCAGTGTAATTAATATGGTAAACCCTTGTACCTATCCCTCTATCCTATAAGTGATGTCCGCTAAATCCATTTTTCATTTCCGTTCCCTCTTGACTGAAAATATGTTGATATCTACTCTAACTCTAGCATCTTTCTTTTCAAACAAAGTAGAAAGTGCTATCAAGTTGGGGTAAATATTTACTGATTGACTCCCCTGTTTCCATGTTTGTTTGTTTTTTTTTTCAAATATTTTACATTTAAATAGCCTCTCTAGATAATTACAAAGAGAAGTATTCCTGATTCTAAAACTTGATGGGCTTTACAGAAATGCAGAGTGTCAACGGCCATGGCACAGCCGAGGGGGCATGGACACACTTATATTGGGTGCTGGTAAACCACATGGCTCAGACCAGCTCTTCCTAAAAGCAGACAACATGCTCCATGGATCTCGTCCGTTCCTACAGAGTTTCAAGCTATCATTTGGACAAGATTTGCAGCTACTACTACTCTCACTCTCGGTACCCTCACAATGGCACTGACTGTCTGTTGTATTTGGTAAGTGCTATTTGTTGGGGTAGTTTCAAGTGATCAGTGCTTCAAGAGACAATTGCCTTCTGGAACTACACTGTGTTCTCCATGCAATGGCCATTTAATCACAAAGTTCTACACATTAAGATTACTTCAAATGGGAGCATTGATTGGTCCTGTGTTCATAAGTGCTTCTCTTTGGGGTAGTTTTAATGAGGAAGTGATCTACAGGCAAGACTCAACCTCTTTTCAATGGAATTCCATTTTTCAGTGTAATTAATATGGTAAACCCTTGTACCTATCCCTCTATCCTATAAGTGATATCCGCTAAATCCATTTTTCATTTCCGTTCCCTCTTGACTGAAAATATGTTGATATCTACTCTAACTCTAGCATCTTTCTTTTCAAACAAAGTAGAAAGTGCTATCAAGTTGGGGTAAATATTTACTGATTGACTCCCCTGTTTCCATGTTTGTTTGTTTTTTTTTCAAATATTTTACATTTAAATAGCCTCTCTAGATAATTACAAAGAGAAGTATTCCTGATTCTATGTAAGAATAAGTGCTTCTCTTGAGGACAGTCATGTTGGTGTTTGTTCATGATGTGGTTCTTTCACTGTCATCATGAGAAAAGCATTCCCAGTGTAAACACTGGAGGGTGCTGTTTTACCCAGAGGCTTGGTCTGCCACTCTATGTTTTTGTACTTGGTGAATGTCTTTGCTTCCAACTTGTATATTTTTAGTGCTAACAACCTGGGGCAGCCATTGTTTTTATTTACCTGCCCTCTTGACTGAAAATCAGTTGATATCTACTCTAACTTTAGCATGTTTCTTTTCAACCAAAGTAGAAAGTGCTATCAAGTTGGGGTAAATATTTGCTGACCGACTCCCCTGTGTTCATGTTTTTTATTCAGATCATTTACAGACCCCTTTTAGATGATTACAAAGAGAAGCTCTCCTTAATTCTATGTAAGAGTAAGTGCAATAACCTTTCACCATACCCAGTTTAAACATTAGAGGGTGCTGTTTTACCTAGAGGTTTGGTCTGCCACTTGCTGTTTTTGTATTGAGTGTAGGCCTATCCTTTAAAAATGAATGACTATTTTCTAAATTCAGGGGGAAATGTTCATAAGTGTTGCATTTGCATGAAGTGCTTCCAATGTGTGAAAGGTCCACCCGTGCTGGGAAAATGCTGAGTCGTTCCAAAGATGTAAACTGGGCAATCAAAACTTGATGGGCTTTACAGAAATGCAGAGTGTCAACGGCCATGGCACAGCCGAGGGGGCATGGACACACTTATATTGGGTGCTGGTAAACCACATGGCTCAGACCAGCTATTCCTAAAAGCAGACAACATGCTCCATGGATCTCGTCCGTTCCTACAGAGTTTCAAGCTATCATTTGGACAAGATTTGCAGCTACTACTACTCTCACTCTCGGTACCCTCACAATGGCACTGACTGTCTGTTGTATTTGGTAAGTGCTATTTGTTGGGGTAGTTTCAAGTGATCAGTGCTTCAAGAGACAATTGCCTTCTGGAACTACACTGTGTTCTCCATGCAATGGCCATTTAATCACAAAGTTCTACACATTAAGATTACTTCAAATGGGAGCATTGATTGGTCCTGTGTTCATAAGTGCTTCTCTTTGGGGTAGTTTTAATGAGGAAGTGATCTACAGGCAAGACTCAACCTCTTTTCAATGGAATTCAATTTTTCAGTGTAATTAATATGGTAAACCCTTGTACCTATCCCTCTATCCTATAAGTGATATCCGCTAAAGCCATTTTTCATTTCCGTTCCCTCTTGACTGAAAATATGTTGATATCTACTCTAACTCTAGCATCTTTCTTTTCAAACAAAGTAGAAAGTGCTATCAAGTTGGGGTAAATATTTACTGATTGACTCCCCTGTTTCCATGTTTGTTTGTTTTTTTCAAATATTTTACATTTAAATAGCCTCTCTAGATAATTACAAAGAGAAGTATTCCTGATTCTATGTAAGAATAAGTGCTTCTCTTGAGGACAGTCATGTTGGTGTTTGTTCATGATGTGGTTCTTTCACTGTCATCATGAGAAAAGCATTCCCAGTGTAAACACTGGAGGGTGCTGTTTTACCCAGAGGCTTGGTCTACCACTCTATGTTTTTGTACTTGGTGAATGTCTCTGCTTCCAACTTGTATATTTTTAGTGCTAACAACCTGGGGCAGCCATTGTTTTTATTTACCTGCCCTCTTGACTGAAAATCAGTTGATATCTACTCTAACTTTAGCATGTTTCTTTTCAACCAAAGTAGAAAGTGCTATCAAGTTGGGGTAAATATTTGCTGACCGACTCCCCTGTGTTCATGTTTTTTATTCAGATCATTTACAGACCCCTTTTAGATTATTACAAAGAGAAGCTTTCCTTAATTCTATGTAAGAGTAAGTGCAATAACCTTTCAGCATACCCAGTTTAAACATTAGAGGGTGCTGTTTTACCCAGAGGCTTGGTCTGCCACTCTATGTTTTTGTACTTGGTGAATGTCTTTGCTTCCAACTTGTATATTTTTAGTGCTAACAACCTGGGGCAGCCATTGTTTTTATTTACCTGCCCTCTTGACTGAAAATCAGTTGATATCTACTCTAACTTTAGCATTTTTCTTTTCAACCAAAGTAGAAAGTGCTATCAAGTTGGGGTAAATATTTGCTGACCGACTCCCCTGTGTTCATGTTTTTTATTCAGATCATTTACAGACCCCTTTTAGATGATTACAAAGAGAAGCTTTCCTTAATTCTATGTAAGAGTAAGTGCAATAACCTTTCAGCATACCCAGTTTAAACATTAGAGGGTGCTGTTTTACCTAGAGGTTTGGTCTGCCACTTGCTGTTTTTGTATTTAGTGTAGGCCTATCCTTTAAAAATGAATGACTATTTTCTAAATTCAGGGGGAAATGTTCATAAGTGTTGCATTTGCATGAAGTGCTTCCAATGTGTGAAAGGTCCACCCGTGCTGGGAAAATGCTGAGTCGTTCCAAAGATGTAAACTGGGCAATCAAAACTTGATGGGCTTTACAGAAATGCAGAGTGTCAACGGCCATGGCACAGCCGAGGGGGCATGGACACACTTATATTGGGTGCTGGTAAACCACATGGCTCAGACCAGCTCTTCCTAAAAGCAGACAACATGCTCCATGGATCTCGTCCGTTCCTACAGAGTTTCAAGCTATCATTTGGACAAGATTTGCAGCTACTACTACTCTCACTCTCGGTACCCTCACAATGGCACTGACTGTCTGTTGTATTTGGTAAGTGCTATTTGTTGGGGTAGTTTCAAGTGATCAGTGCTTCAAGAGACAATTGCCTTCTGGAACTACACTGTGTTCTCCATGCAATGGCCATTTAATCACAAAGTTCTACACATTAAGATTACTTCAAATGGGAGCATTGATTGGTCCTGTGTTCATAAGTGCTTCTCTTTGGGGTAGTTTTAATGAGGAAGTGATCTACAGGCAAGACTCAACCTCTTTTCAATGGAATTCCATTTTTCAGTGTAATTAATATGGTAAACCCTTGTACCTATCCCTCTATCCTATGTGATATCCGCTAAATCCATTTTTCATTTCCGTTCCCTCTTGACTGAAAATATGTTGATATCTACTCTAACTCTAGCATCTTTCTTTTCAAACAAAGTAGAAAGTGCTATCAAGTTGGGGTAAATATTTACTGATTGACTCCCCTGTTTCCATGTTTGTTTGTTTTTTTTTCAAATATTTTACATTTAAATAGCCTCTCTAGATAATTACAAAGAGAAGTATTCCTGATTCTATGTAAGAATAAGTGCTTCTCTTGAGGACAGTCATGTTGGTGTTTGTTCATGATGTGGTTCTTTCACTGTCATCATGAGAAAAGCATTCCCAGTGTAAACACTGGAGGGTGCTGTTTTACCCAGAGGCTTGGTCTGCCACTCTATGTTTTTGTACTTGGTGAATGTCTTTGCTTCCAACTTGTATATTTTTAGTGCTAACAACCTGGGGCAGCCATTGTTTTTATTTACCTGCCCTCTTGACTGAAAATCAGTTGATATCTACTCTAACTTTAGCATGTTTCTTTTCAACCAAAGTAGAAAGTGCTATCAAGTTGGGGTAAATATTTGCTGACCGACTCCCCTGTGTTCATGTTTTTTATTCAGATCATTTACAGACCCCTTTTAGATGATTACAAAGAGAAGCTCTCCTTAATTCTATGTAAGAGTAAGTGCAATAACCTTTCACCATACCCAGTTTAAACATTAGAGGGTGCTGTTTTACCTAGAGGTTTGGTCTGCCACTTGCTGTTTTTGTATTGAGTGTAGGCCTATCCTTTAAAAATGAATGACTATTTTCTAAATTCAGGGGGAAATGTTCATAAGTGTTGCATTTGCATGAAGTGCTTCCAATGTGTGAAAGGTCCACCCGTGCTGGGAAAATGCTGAGTCGTTCCAAAGATGTAAACTGGGCAATCAAAACTTGATGGGCTTTACAGAAATGCAGAGTGTCAACGGCCATGGCACAGCCGAGGGGGCATGGACACACTTATATTGGGTGCTGGTAAACCACATGGCTCAGACCAGCTATTCCTAAAAGCAGACAACATGCTCCATGGATCTCGTCCGTTCCTACAGAGTTTCAAGCTATCATTTGGACAAGATTTGCAGCTACTACTACTCTCACTCTCGGTACCCTCACAATGGCACTGACTGTCTGTTGTATTTGGTAAGTGCTATTTGTTGGGGTAGTTTCAAGTGATCAGTGCTTCAAGAGACAATTGCCTTCTGGAACTACACTGTGTTCTCCATGCAATGGCCATTTAATCACAAAGTTCTACACATTAAGATTACTTCAAATGGGAGCATTGATTGGTCCTGTGTTCATAAGTGCTTCTCTTTGGGGTAGTTTTAATGAGGAAGTGATCTACAGGCAAGACTCAACCTCTTTTCAATGGAATTCAATTTTTCAGTGTAATTAATATGGTAAACCCTTGTACCTATCCCTCTATCCTATAAGTGATATCCGCTAAAGCCATTTTTCATTTCCGTTCCCTCTTGACTGAAAATATGTTGATATCTACTCTAACTCTAGCATCTTTCTTTTCAAACAAAGTAGAAAGTGCTATCAAGTTGGGGTAAATATTTACTGATTGACTCCCCTGTTTCCATGTTTGTTTGTTTTTTTCAAATATTTTACATTTAAATAGCCTCTCTAGATAATTACAAAGAGAAGTATTCCTGATTCTATGTAAGAATAAGTGCTTCTCTTGAGGACAGTCATGTTGGTGTTTGTTCATGATGTGGTTCTTTCACTGTCATCATGAGAAAAGCATTCCCAGTGTAAACACTGGAGGGTGCTGTTTTACCCAGAGGCTTGGTCTACCACTCTATGTTTTTGTACTTGGTGAATGTCTCTGCTTCCAACTTGTATATTTTTAGTGCTAACAACCTGGGGCAGCCATTGTTTTTATTTACCTGCCCTCTTGACTGAAAATCAGTTGATATCTACTCTAACTTTAGCATGTTTCTTTTCAACCAAAGTAGAAAGTGCTATCAAGTTGGGGTAAATATTTGCTGACCGACTCCCCTGTGTTCATGTTTTTTATTCAGATCATTTACAGACCCCTTTTAGATTATTACAAAGAGAAGCTTTCCTTAATTCTATGTAAGAGTAAGTGCAATAACCTTTCAGCATACCCAGTTTAAACATTAGAGGGTGCTGTTTTACCCAGAGGCTTGGTCTGCCACTCTATGTTTTTGTACTTGGTGAATGTCTTTGCTTCCAACTTGTATATTTTTAGTGCTAACAACCTGGGGCAGCCATTGTTTTTATTTACCTGCCCTCTTGACTGAAAATCAGTTGATATCTACTCTAACTTTAGCATTTTTCTTTTCAACCAAAGTAGAAAGTGCTATCAAGTTGGGGTAAATATTTGCTGACCGACTCCCCTGTGTTCATGTTTTTTATTCAGATCATTTACAGACCCCTTTTAGATGATTACAAAGAGAAGCTTTCCTTAATTCTATGTAAGAGTAAGTGCAATAACCTTTCAGCATACCCAGTTTAAACATTAGAGGGTGCTGTTTTACCTAGAGGTTTGGTCTGCCACTTGCTGTTTTTGTATTTAGTGTAGGCCTATCCTTTAAAAATGAATGACTATTTTCTAAATTCAGGGGGAAATGTTCATAAGTGTTGCATTTGCATGAAGTGCTTCCAATGTGTGAAAGGTCCACCCGTGCTGGGAAAATGCTGAGTCGTTCCAAAGATGTAAACTGGGCAATCAAAACTTGATGGGCTTTACAGAAATGCAGAGTGTCAACGGCCATGGCACAGCCGAGGGGGCATGGACACACTTATATTGGGTGCTGGTAAACCACATGGCTCAGACCAGCTCTTCCTAAAAGCAGACAACATGCTCCATGGATCTCGTCCGTTCCTACAGAGTTTCAAGCTATCATTTGGACAAGATTTGCAGCTACTACTACTCTCACTCTCGGTACCCTCACAATGGCACTGACTGTCTGTTGTATTTGGTAAGTGCTATTTGTTGGGGTAGTTTCAAGTGATCAGTGCTTCAAGAGACAATTGCCTTCTGGAACTACACTGTGTTCTCCATGCAATGGCCATTTAATCACAAAGTTCTACACATTAAGATTACTTCAAATGGGAGCATTGATTGGTCCTGTGTTCATAAGTGCTTCTCTTTGGGGTAGTTTTAATGAGGAAGTGATCTACAGGCAAGACTCAACCTCTTTTCAATGGAATTCCATTTTTCAGTGTAGTTAATATGGTAAACCCTTGTACCTATCCCTCTATCCTATAAGTGATATCCGCTAAATCCATTTTTCATTTCCGTTCCCTCTTGACTGAAAATATGTTGATATCTACTCTATAACTCTAGCATCTTTCTTTTCAAACAAAGTAGAAAGTGCTATCAAGTTGGGGTAAATATTTACTGATTGACTCCCCTGTTTCCATGTTTGTTTGTTTTTTTTTCAAATATTTTACATTTAAATAGCCTCTCTAGATAATTACAAAGAGAAGTATTCCTGATTCTATGTAAGAATAAGTGCTTCTCTTGAGGACAGTCATGTTGGTGTTTGTTCATGATGTGGTTCTTTCACTGTCATCATGAGAAAAGCATTCCCAGTGTAAACACTGGAGGGTGCTGTTTTACCCAGAGGCTTGGTCTGCCACTCTATGTTTTTGTACTTGGTGAATGTCTTTGCTTCCAACTTGTATATTTTTAGTGCTAACAACCTGGGGCAGCCATTGTTTTTATTTACCTGCCCTCTTGACTGAAAATCAGTTGATATCTACTCTAACTTTAGCATGTTTCTTTTCAACCAAAGTAGAAAGTGCTATCAAGTTGGGGTAAATATTTGCTGACCGACTCCCCTGTGTTCATGTTTTTTATTCAGATCATTTACAGACCCCTTTTAGATGATTACAAAGAGAAGCTCTCCTTAATTCTATGTAAGAGTAAGTGCAATAACCTTTCACCATACCCAGTTTAAACATTAGAGGGTGCTGTTTTACCTAGAGGTTTGGTCTGCCACTTGCTGTTTTTGTATTGAGTGTAGGCCTATCCTTTAAAAATGAATGACTATTTTCTAAATTCAGGGGGAAATGTTCATAAGTGTTGCATTTGCATGAAGTGCTTCCAATGTGTGAAAGGTCCACCCGTGCTGGGAAAATGCTGAGTCGTTCCAAAGATGTAAACTGGGCAATCAAAACTTGATGGGCTTTGCAGAAATGCAGAGTGTCAACGGCCATGGCACAGCCGAGGGGGCATGGACACACTTATATTGGGTGCTGGTAAACCACATGGCTCAGACCAGCTCTTCCTAAAAGCAGACAACATGCTCCATGGATCTCGTCCGTTCCTACAGAGTTTCAAGCTATCATTTGGACAAGATTTGCAGCTACTACTACTCTCACTCTCGGTACCCTCACAATGGCACTGACTGTCTGTTGTATTTGGTAAGTGCTATTTGTTGGGGTAGTTTCAAGTGATCAGTGCTTCAAGAGACAATTGCCTTCTGGAACTACACTGTGTTCTCCATGCAATGGCCATTTAATCACAAAGTTCTACACATTAAGATTACTTCAAATGGGAGCATTGATTGGTCCTGTGTTCATAAGTGCTTCTCTTTGGGGTAGTTTTAATGAGGAAGTGATCTACAGGCAAGACTCAACCTCTTTTCAATGGAATTCCATTTTTCAGTGTAATTAATATGGTAAACCCTTGTACCTATCCCTCTATCCTATAAGTGATATCCGCTAAATCCATTTTTCATTTCCGTTCCCTCTTGACTGAAAATATGTTGATATCTACTCTAACTCTAGCATCTTTCTTTTCAAACAAAGTAGAAAGTGCTATCAAGTTGGGGTAAATATTTACTGATTGACTCCCCTGTTTCCATGTTTGTTTGTTTTTTTTTCAAATATTTTACATTTAAATAGCCTCTCTAGATAATTACAAAGAGAAGTATTCCTGATTCTATGTAAGAATAAGTGCTTCTCTTGAGGACAGTCATGTTGGTGTTTGTTCATGATGTGGTTCTTTCACTGTCATCATGAGAAAAGCATTCCCAGTGTAAACACTGGAGGGTGCTGTTTTACCCAGAGGCTTGGTCTGCCACTCTATGTTTTTGTACTTGGTGAATGTCTTTGCTTCCAACTTGTATATTTTTAGTGCTAACAACCTGGGGCAGCCATTGTTTTTATTTACCTGCCCTCTTGACTGAAAATCAGTTGATATCTACTCTAACTTTAGCATGTTTCTTTTCAACCAAAGTAGAAAGTGCTAGCAAGTTGGGGTAAATATTTGCTGACCAACTCCCCTGTGTTCATGTTTTTTATTCAGATCATTTACAGACCCCTTTTAGATGATTACAAAGAGAAGCTTTCCTTAATTCTATGTAAGAGTAAGTGCAATAACCTTTCAGCATACCCAGTTTAAACATTAGAGGGTGCTGTTTTACCTAGAGGTTTGGTCTGCCACTTGCTGTTTTTGTATTGAGTGTAGGCCTATCCTTTAAAAATGAATGACTATTTTCTAAATTCAGGGGGAAATGTTCATAAGTGTTGCATTTGCATGAAGTGCTTCCAATGTGTGAAAGGTCCACCCGTGCTGGGAAAATGCTGAGTCGTTCCAAAGATGTAAACTGGGCAATCAAAACTTGATGGGCTTTACAGAAATGCAGAGTGTCAACGGCCATGGCACAGCCGAGGGGGCATGGACACACTTATATTGGGTGCTGGTAAACCACATGGCTCAGACCAGCTCTTCCTAAAAGCAGACAACATGCTCCATGGATCTCGTCCGTTCCTACAGAGTTTCAAGCTATCATTTGGACAAGATTTGCAGCTACTACTACTCTCACTCTCGGTACCCTCACAATGGCACTGACTGTCTGTTGTATTTGGTAAGTGCTATTTGTTGGGGTAGTTTCAAGTGATCAGTGCTTCAAGAGACAATTGCCTTCTGGAACTACACTGTGTTCTCCATGCAATGGCCATTTAATCACAAAGTTTTACACATTAAGATTACTTCAAATGGGAGCATTGATTGGTCCTGTGTTCATAAGTGCTTCTCTTTGGGGTAGTTTTAATGAGGAAGTGATCTACAGGCAAGACTCAACCTCTTTTCAATGGAATTCCATTTTTCAGTGTAGTTAATATGGTAAACCCTTGTACCTATCCCTCTATCCTATAAGTGATATCCGCTAAATCCATTTTTCATTTCCGTTCCCTCTTGACTGAAAATATGTTGATATCTACTCTAACTCTAGCATCTTTCTTTTCAAACAAAGTAGAAAGTGCTATCAAGTTGGGGTAAATATTTACTGATTGACTCCCCTGTTTCCATGTTTGTTTGTTTTTTTCAAATATTTTACATTTAAATAGCCTCTCTAGATAATTACAAAGAGAAGTATTCCTGATTCTATGTAAGAATAAGTGCTTCTCTTGAGGACAGTCATGTTGGTGTTTGTTCATGATGTGGTTCTTTCACTGTCATCATGAGAAAAGCATTCCCAGTGTAAACACTGGAGGGTGCTGTTTTACCCAGAGGCTTGGTCTGCCACTCTATGTTTTTGTACTTGGTGAATGTCTTTGCTTCCAACTTGTATATTTTTAGTGCTAACAACCTGGGGCAGCCATTGTTTTTATTTACCTGCCCTCTTGACTGAAAATCAGTTGATATCTACTCTAACTTTAGCATTTTTCTTTTCAACCAAAGTAGAAAGTGCTATCAAGTTGGGGTAAATATTTGCTGACCGACTCCCCTGTGTTCATGTTTTTTATTCAGATCATTTACAGACCCCTTTTAGATGATTACAAAGAGAAGCTTTCCTTAATTCTATGTAAGAGTAAGTGCAATAACCTTTCAGCATACCCAGTTTAAACATTAGAGGGTGCTGTTTTACCTAGAGGTTTGGTCTGCCACTTGCTGTTTTTGTATTTAGTGTAGGCCTATCCTTTAAAAATGAATGACTATTTTCTAAATTCAGGGGGAAATGTTCATAAGTGTTGCATTTGCATGAAGTGCTTCCAATGTGTGAAAGGTCCACCCGTGCTGGGAAAATGCTGAGTCGTTCCAAAGATGTAAACTGGGCAATCAAAACTTGATGGGCTTTACAGAAATGCAGAGTGTCAACGGCCATGGCACAGCCGAGGGGGCATGGACACACTTATATTGGGTGCTGGTAAACCACATGGCTCAGACCAGCTCTTCCTAAAAGCAGACAACATGCTCCATGGATCTCGTCCGTTCCTACAGAGTTTCAAGCTATCATTTGGACAAGATTTGCAGCTACTACTACTCTCACTCTCGGTACCCTCACAATGGCACTGACTGTCTGTTGTATTTGGTAAGTGCTATTTGTTGGGGTAGTTTCAAGTGATCAGTGCTTCAAGAGACAATTGCCTTCTGGAACTACACTGTGTTCTCCATGCAATGGCCATTTAATCACAAAGTTCTACACATTAAGATTACTTCAAATGGGAGCATTGATTGGTCCTGTGTTCATAAGTGCTTCTCTTTGGGGTAGTTTTAATGAGGAAGTGATCTACAGGCAAGACTCAACCTCTTTTCAATGGAATTCCATTTTTCAGTGTAGTTAATATGGTAAACCCTTGTACCTATCCCTCTATCCTATAAGTGATATCCGCTAAATCCATTTTTCATTTCCGTTCCCTCTTGACTGAAAATATGTTGATATCTACTCTATAACTCTAGCATCTTTCTTTTCAAACAAAGTAGAAAGTGCTATCAAGTTGGGGTAAATATTTACTGATTGACTCCCCTGTTTCCATGTTTGTTTGTTTTTTTTTCAAATATTTTACATTTAAATAGCCTCTCTAGATAATTACAAAGAGAAGTATTCCTGATTCTATGTAAGAATAAGTGCTTCTCTTGAGGACAGTCATGTTGGTGTTTGTTCATGATGTGGTTCTTTCACTGTCATCATGAGAAAAGCATTCCCAGTGTAAACACTGGAGGGTGCTGTTTTACCCAGAGGCTTGGTCTGCCACTCTATGTTTTTGTACTTGGTGAATGTCTTTGCTTCCAACTTGTATATTTTTAGTGCTAACAACCTGGGGCAGCCATTGTTTTTATTTACCTGCCCTCTTGACTGAAAATCAGTTGATATCTACTCTAACTTTAGCATGTTTCTTTTCAACCAAAGTAGAAAGTGCTATCAAGTTGGGGTAAATATTTGCTGACCGACTCCCCTGTGTTCATGTTTTTTATTCAGATCATTTACAGACCCCTTTTAGATGATTACAAAGAGAAGCTTTCCTTAATTCTATGTAAGAGTAAGTGCAATAACCTTTCAGCATACCCAGTTTAAACATTAGAGGGTGCTGTTTTACCTAGAGGTTTGGTCTGCCACTTGCTGTTTTTGTATTGAGTGTAGGCCTATCCTTTAAAAATGAATGACTATTTTCTAAATTCAGGGGGAAATGTTCATAAGTGTTGCATTTGCATGAAGTGCTTCCAATGTGTGAAAGGTCCACCCGTGCTGGGAAAATGCTGAGTCGTTCCAAAGATGTAAACTGGGCAATCAAAACTTGATGGGCTTTACAGAAATGCAGAGTGTCAACGGCCATGGCACAGCCGAGGGGGCATGGACACACTTATATTGGGTGCTGGTAAACCACATGGCTCAGACCAGCTCTTCCTAAAAGCAGACAACATGCTCCATGGATCTCGTCCGTTCCTACAGAGTTTCAAGCTATCATTTGGACAAGATTTGCAGCTACTACTACTCTCACTCTCGGTACCCTCACAATGGCACTGACTGTCTGTTGTATTTGGTAAGTGCTATTTGTTGGGGTAGTTTCAAGTGATCAGTGCTTCAAGAGACAATTGCCTTCTGGAACTACACTGTGTTCTCCATGCAATGGCCATTTAATCACAAAGTTTTACACATTAAGATTACTTCAAATGGGAGCATTGATTGGTCCTGTGTTCATAAGTGCTTCTCTTTGGGGTAGTTTTAATGAGGAAGTGATCTACAGGCAAGACTCAACCTCTTTTCAATGGAATTCCATTTTTCAGTGTAGTTAATATGGTAAACCCTTGTACCTATCCCTCTATCCTATAAGTGATATCCGCTAAATCCATTTTTCATTTCCGTTCCCTCTTGACTGAAAATATGTTGATATCTACTCTATAACTCTAGCATCTTTCTTTTCAAACAAAGTAGAAAGTGCTATCAAGTTGGGGTAAATATTTACTGATTGACTCCCCTGTTTCCATGTTTGTTTGTTTTTTTTTCAAATATTTTACATTTAAATAGCCTCTCTAGATAATTACAAAGAGAAGTATTCCTGATTCTATGTAAGAATAAGTGCTTCTCTTGAGGACAGTCATGTTGGTGTTTGTTCATGATGTGGTTCTTTCACTGTCATCATGAGAAAAGCATTCCCAGTGTAAACACTGGAGGGTGCTGTTTTACCCAGAGGCTTGGTCTGCCACTCTATGTTTTTGTACTTGGTGAATGTCTTTGCTTCCAACTTGTATATTTTTAGTGCTAACAACCTGGGGCAGCCATTGTTTTTATTTACCTGCCCTCTTGACTGAAAATCAGTTGATATCTACTCTAACTTTAGCATGTTTCTTTTCAACCAAAGTAGAAAGTGCTATCAAGTTGGGGTAAATATTTGCTGACCGACTCCCCTGTGTTCATGTTTTTTATTCAGATCATTTACAGACCCCTTTTAGATGATTACAAAGAGAAGCTTTCCTTAATTCTATGTAAGAGTAAGTGCAATAACCTTTCAGCATACCCAGTTTAAACATTAGAGGGTGCTGTTTTACCTAGAGGTTTGGTCTGCCACTTGCTGTTTTTGTATTGAGTGTAGGCCTATCCTTTAAAAATGAATGACTATTTTCTAAATTCAGGGGGAAATGTTCATAAGTGTTGCATTTGCATGAAGTGCTTCCAATGTGTGAAAGGTCCACCCGTGCTGGGAAAATGCTGAGTCGTTCCAAAGATGTAAACTGGGCAATCAAAACTTGATGGGCTTTACAGAAATGCAGAGTGTCAACGGCCATGGCACAGCCGAGGGGGCATGGACACACTTATATTGGGTGCTGGTAAACCACATGGCTCAGACCAGCTCTTCCTAAAAGCAGACAACATGCTCCATGGATCTCGTCCGTTCCTACAGAGTTTCAAGCTATCATTTGGACAAGATTTGCAGCTACTACTACTCTCACTCTCGGTACCCTCACAATGGCACTGACTGTCTGTTGTATTTGGTAAGTGCTATTTGTTGGGGTAGTTTCAAGTGATCAGTGCTTCAAGAGACAATTGCCTTCTGGAACTACACTGTGTTCTCCATGCAATGGCCATTTAATCACAAAGTTTTACACATTAAGATTACTTCAAATGGGAGCATTGATTGGTCCTGTGTTCATAAGTGCTTCTCTTTGGGGTAGTTTTAATGAGGAAGTGATCTACAGGCAAGACTCAACCTCTTTTCAATGGAATTCCATTTTTCAGTGTAGTTAATATGGTAAACCCTTGTACCTATCCCTCTATCCTATAAGTGATATCCGCTAAATCCATTTTTCATTTCCGTTCCCTCTTGACTGAAAATATGTTGATATCTACTCTAACTCTAGCATCTTTCTTTTCAAACAAAGTAGAAAGTGCTATCAAGTTGGGGTAAATATTTACTGATTGACTCCCCTGTTTCCATGTTTGTTTGTTTTTTTTTCAAATATTTTACATTTAAATAGCCTCTCTAGATAATTACAAAGAGAAGTATTCCTGATTCTATGTAAGAATAAGTGCTTCTCTTGAGGACAGTCATGTTGGTGTTTGTTCATGATGTGGTTCTTTCACTGCCATCATGAGAAAAGCATTCCCAGTGTAAACACTGGAGGGTGCTGTTTTACCCAGAGGCTTGGTCTGCCACTCTATGTTTTTGTACTTGGTGAATGTCTTTGCTTCCAACTTGTATATTTTTAGTGCTAACAACCTGGGGCAGCCATTGTTTTTATTTACCTGCCCTCTTGACTGAAAATCAGTTGATATCTACTCTAACTTTAGCATGTTTCTTTTCAACCAAAGTAGAAAGTGCTATCAAGTTGGGGTAAATATTTGCTGACCGACTCCCCTGTGTTCATGTTTTTTATTCAGATCATTTACAGACCCCTTTTAGATGATTACAAAGAGAAGCTTTCCTTAATTCTATGTAAGAGTAAGTGCAATAACCTTTCAGCATACCCAGTTTAAACATTAGAGGGTGCTGTTTTACCTAGAGGTTTGGTCTGCCACTTGCTGTTTTTGTATTGAGTGTAGGCCTATCCTTTAAAAATGAATGACTATTTTCTAAATTCAGGGGGAAATGTTCATAAGTGTTGCATTTGCATGAAGTGCTTCCAATGTGTGAAAGGTCCACCCGTGCTGGGAAAATGCTGAGTCGTTCCAAAGATGTAAACTGGGCAATCAAAACTTGATGGGCTTTACAGAAATGCAGAGTGTCAACGGCCATGGCACAGCCGAGGGGGCATGGACACACTTATATTGGGTGCTGGTAAACCACATGGCTCAGACCAGCTCTTCCTAAAAGCAGACAACATGCTCCATGGATCTCGTCCGTTCCTACAGAGTTTCAAGCTATCATTTGGACAAGATTTGCAGCTACTACTACTCTCACTCTCGGTACCCTCACAATGGCACTGACTGTCTGTTGTATTTGGTAAGTGCTATTTGTTGGGGTAGTTTCAAGTGATCAGTGCTTCAAGAGACAATTGCCTTCTGGAACTACACTGTGTTCTCCATGCAATGGCCATTTAATCACAAAGTTCTACACATTAAGATTACTTCAAATGTGAGCATTGATTGGTCCTGTGTTCATAAGTGCTTCTCTTTGGGGTAGTTTTAATGAGGAAGTGATCTACAGGCAAGACTCAACCTCTTTTCAATGGAATTCCATTTTTCAGTGTAATTAATATGGTAAACCCTTGTACCTATCCCTCTATCCTATAAGTGATATCCGCTAAAGCCATTTTTCATTTCCGTTCCCTCTTGACTGAAAATATGTTGATATCTACTCTAACTCTAGCATCTTTCTTTTCAAACAAAGTAGAAAGTGCTATCAAGTTGGGGTAAATATTTACTGATTGACTCCCCTGTTTCCATGTTTGTTTGTTTTTTTCAAATATTTTACATTTAAATAGCCTCTCTAGATAATTACAAAGAGAAGTATTCCTGATTCTATGTAAGAATAAGTGCTTCTCTTGAGGACAGTCATGTTGGTGTTTGTTCATGATGTGGTTCTTTCACTGTCATCATGAGAAAAGCATTCCCAGTGTAAACACTGGAGGGTGCTGTTTTACCCAGAGGCTTGGTCTGCCACTCTATGTTTTTGTACTTGGTGAATGTCTCTGCTTCCAACTTGTATATTTTTAGTGCTAACAACCTGGGGCAGCCATTGTTTTTATTTACCTGCCCTCTTGACTGAAAATCAGTTGATATCTACTCTAACTTTAGCATGTTTCTTTTCAACCAAAGTAGAAAGTGCTATCAAGTTGGGGTAAATATTTGCTGACCGACTCCCCTGTGTTCATGTTTTTTATTCAGATCATTTACAGACCCCTTTTAGATTATTACAAAGAGAAGCTTTCCTTAATTCTATGTAAGAGTAAGTGCAATAACCTTTCAGCATACCCAGTTTAAACATTAGAGGGTGCTGTTTTACCCAGAGGCTTGGTCTGCCACTCTATGTTTTTGTACTTGGTGAATGTCTTTGCTTCCAACTTGTATATTTTTAGTGCTAACAACCTGGGGCAGCCATTGTTTTTATTTACCTGCCCTCTTGACTGAAAATCAGTTGATATCTACTCTAACTTTAGCATTTTTCTTTTCAACCAAAGTAGAAAGTGCTATCAAGTTGGGGTAAATATTTGCTGACCGACTCCCCTGTGTTCATGTTTTTTATTCAGATCATTTACAGACCCCTTTTAGATGATTACAAAGAGAAGCTTTCCTTAATTCTATGTAAGAGTAAGTGCAATAACCTTTCACCATACCCAGTTTAAACATTAGAGGGTGCTGTTTTACCTAGAGGTTTGGTCTGCCACTTGCTGTTTTTGTATTGAGTGTAGGCCTATCCTTTAAAAATGAATGACTATTTTCTAAATTCAGGGGGAAATGTTCATAAGTGTTGCATTTGCATGAAGTGCTTCCAATGTGTGAAAGGTCCACCCGTGCTGGGAAAATGCTGAGTCGTTCCAAAGATGTAAACTGGGCAATCAAAACTTGATGGGCTTTACAGAAATGCAGAGTGTCAACGGCCATGGCACAGCCGAGGGGGCATGGACACACTTATATTGGGTGCTGGTAAACCACATGGCTCAGACCAGCTCTTCCTAAAAGCAGACAACATGCTCCATGGATCTCGTCCGTTCCTACAGAGTTTCAAGCTATCATTTGGACAAGATTTGCAGCTACTACTACTCTCACTCTCGGTACCCTCACAATGGCACTGACTGTCTGTTGTATTTGGTAAGTGCTATTTGTTGGGGTAGTTTCAAGTGATCAGTGCTTCAAGAGACAATTGCCTTCTGGAACTACACTGTGTTCTCCATGCAATGGCCATTTAATCACAAAGTTCTACACATTAAGATTACTTCAAATGGGAGCATTGATTGGTCCTGTGTTCATAAGTGCTTCTCTTTGGGGTAGTTTTAATGAGGAAGTGATCTACAGGCAAGACTCAACCTCTTTTCAATGGAATTCAATTTTTCAGTGTAATTAATATGGTAAACCCTTGTACCTATCCCTCTATCCTATAAGTGATATCCGCTAAAGCCATTTTTCATTTCCGTTCCCTCTTGACTGAAAATATGTTGATATCTACTCTAACTCTAGCATCTTTCTTTTCAAACAAAGTAGAAAGTGCTATCAAGTTGGGGTAAATATTTACTGATTGACTCCCCTGTTTCCATGTTTGTTTGTTTTTTTTTCAAATATTTTACATTTAAATAGCCTCTCTAGATAATTACAAAGAGAAGTATTCCTGATTCTATGTAAGAATAAGTGCTTCTCTTGAGGACAGTCATGTTGGTGTTTGTTCATGATGTGGTTCTTTCACTGTCATCATGAGAAAAGCATTCCCAGTGTAAACACTGGAGGGTGCTGTTTTACCCAGAGGCTTGGTCTGCCACTCTATGTTTTTGTACTTGGTGAATGTCTTTGCTTCCAACTTGTATATTTTTAGTGCTAACCACCTGGGGCAGCCATTGTTTTTATTTACCTGCCCTCTTGACTGAAAATCAGTTGATATCTACTCTAACTTTAGCATGTTTCTTTTCAACCAAAGTAGAAAGTGCTATCAAGTTGGGGTAAATATTTGCTGACCGACTCCCCTGTGTTCATGTTTTTTATTCAGATCATTTACAGACCCCTTTTAGATGATTACAAAGAGAAGCTTTCCTTAATTCTATGTAAGAGTAAGTGCAATAACCTTTCAGCATACCCAGTTTAAACATTAGAGGGTGCTGTTTTACCTAGAGGTTTGGTCTGCCACTTGCTGTTTTTGTATTGAGTGTAGGCCTATCCTTTAAAAATGAATGACTATTTTCTAAATTCAGGGGGAAATGTTCATAAGTGTTGCATTTGCATGAAGTGCTTCCAATGTGTGAAAGGTCCACCCGTGCTGGGAAAATGCTGAGTCGTTCCAAAGATGTAAACTGGGCAATCAAAACTTGATGGGCTTTACAGAAATGCAGAGTGTCAACGGCCATGGCACAGCCGAGGGGGCATGGACACACTTATATTGGGTGCTGGTAAACCACATGGCTCAGACCAGCTCTTCCTAAAAGCAGACAACATGCTCCATGGATCTCGTCCGTTCCTACAGAGTTTCAAGCTATCATTTGGACAAGATTTGCAGCTACTACTACTCTCACTCTCGGTACCCTCACAATGGCACTGACTGTCTGTTGTATTTGGTAAGTGCTATTTGTTGGGGTAGTTTCAAGTGATCAGTGCTTCAAGAGACAATTGCCTTCTGGAACTACACTGTGTTCTCCATGCAATGGCCATTTAATCACAAAGTTTTACACATTAAGATTACTTCAAATGGGAGCATTGATTGGTCCTGTGTTCATAAGTGCTTCTCTTTGGGGTAGTTTTAATGAGGAAGTGATCTACAGGCAAGACTCAACCTCTTTTCAATGGAATTCAATTTTTCAGTGTAATTAATATGGTAAACCCTTGTACCTATCCCTCTATCCTATAAGTGATATCCGCTAAATCCATTTTTCATTTCCGTTCCCTCTTGACTGAAAATATGTTGATATCTACTCTAACTCTAGCATCTTTCTTTTCAAACAAAGTAGAAAGTGCTATCAAGTTGGGGTAAATATTTACTGATTGACTCCCCTGTTTCCATGTTTGTTTGTTTTTTTTCAAATATTTTACATTTAAATAGCCTCTCTAGATAATTACAAAGAGAAGTATTCCTGATTCTATGTAAGAATAAGTGCTTCTCTTGAGGACAGTTGGTGTTTGTTCATGATGTGGTTCTTTCACTGTCATCATGAGAAAAGCATTCCCAGTGTAAACACTGGAGGGTGCTGTTTTACCCAGAGGCTTGGTCTGCCACTCTATGTTTTTGTACTTGGTGAATGTCTTTGCTTCCAACTTGTATATTTTTAGTGCTAACAACCTGGGGCAGCCATTGTTTTTATTTACCTGCCCTCTTGACTGAAAATCAGTTGATATCTACTCTAACTTTAGCATTTTTCTTTTCAACCAAAGTAGAAAGTGCTATCAAGTTGGGGTAAATATTTGCTGACCGACTCCCCTGTGTTCATGTTTTTTATTCAGATCATTTACAGACCCCTTTTAGATGATTACAAAGAGAAGCTTTCCTTAATTCTATGTAAGAGTAAGTGCAATAACCTTTCAGCATACCCAGTTTAAACATTAGAGGGTGCTGTTTTACCTAGAGGTTTGGTCTGCCACTTGCTGTTTTTGTATTGAGTGTAGGCCTATCCTTTAAAAATGAATGACTATTTTCTAATTTCAGGGGGAAATGTTCATAAGTGTTGCATTTGCATGAAGTGCTTCCAATGTGTGAAAGGTCCACCCGTGCTGGGAAAATGCTGAGTCGTTCCAAAGATGTAAACTGGGCAATCAAAACTTGATGGGCTTTACAGAAATGCAGAGTGTCAACGGCCATGGCACAGCCGAGGGGGCATGGACACACTTATATTGGGTGCTGGTAAACCACATGGCTCAGACCAGCTCTTCCTAAAAGCAGACAACATGCTCCATGGATCTCGTCCGTTCCTACAGAGTTTCAAGCTATCATTTGGACAAGATTTGCAGCTACTACTACTCTCACTCTCGGTACCCTCACAATGGCACTGACTGTCTGTTGTATTTGGTAAGTGCTATTTGTTGGGGTAGTTTCAAGTGATCAGTGGTTCAAGAGACAATTGCCTTCTGGAACTACACTGTGTTCTCCATGCAATGGCCATTTAATCACAAGGTTCTACACATTAAGATTACTTCAAATGGGAGCATTGATTGGTCCTGTGTTCATAAGTGCTTCTCTTTGGGGTAGTTTTAATGAGGAAGTGATCTACAGGCAAGACTCAACCTCTTTTCAATGGAATTCAATTTTTCAGTGTAATTAATATGGTAAACCCTTGTACCTATCCCTCTATCCTATAAGTGATATCCGCTAAAGCCATTTTTCATTTCCGTTCCCTCTTGACTGAAAATATGTTGATATCTACTCTAACTCTAGCATCTTTCTTTTCAAACAAAGTAGAAAGTGCTATCAAGTTGGGGTAAATATTTACTGATTGACTCCCCTGTTTCCATGTTTGTTTGTTTTTTTCAAATATTTTACATTTAAATAGCCTCTCTAGATAATTACAAAGAGAAGTATTCCTGATTCTATGTAAGAATAAGTGCTTCTCTTGAGGACAGTCATGTTGGTGTTTGTTCATGATGTGGTTCTTTCACTGTCATCATGAGAAAAGCATTCCCAGTGTAAACACTGGAGGGTGCTGTTTTACCCAGAGGCTTGGTCTGCCACTCTATGTTTTTGTACTTGGTGAATGTCTCTGCTTCCAACTTGTATATTTTTAGTGCTAACAACCTGGGGCAGCCATTGTTTTTATTTACCTGCCCTCTTGACTGAAAATCAGTTGATATCTACTCTAACTTTAGCATGTTTCTTTTCAACCAAAGTAGAAAGTGCTATCAAGTTGGGGTAAATATTTGCTGACCGACTCCCCTGTGTTCATGTTTTTTATTCAGATCATTTACAGACCCCTTTTAGATTATTACAAAGAGAAGCTTTCCTTAATTCTATGTAAGAGTAAGTGCAATAACCTTTCAGCATACCCAGTTTAAACATTAGAGGGTGCTGTTTTACCCAGAGGCTTGGTCTGCCACTCTATGTTTTTGTACTTGGTGAATGTCTTTGCTTCCAACTTGTATATTTTTAGTGCTAACAACCTGGGGCAGCCATTGTTTTTATTTACCTGCCCTCTTGACTGAAAATCAGTTGATATCTACTCTAACTTTAGCATTTTTCTTTTCAACCAAAGTAGAAAGTGCTATCAAGTTGGGGTAAATATTTGCTGACCGACTCCCCTGTGTTCATGTTTTTTATTCAGATCATTTACAGACCCCTTTTAGATGATTACAAAGAGAAGCTTTCCTTAATTATATGTAAGAGTAAGTGCAATAACCTTTCAGCATACCCAGTTTAAACATTAGAGGGTGCTGTTTTACCTAGAGGTTTGGTCTGCCACTTGCTGTTTTTGTATTGAGTGTAGGCCTATCCTTTAAAAATGAATGACTATTTTCTAAATTCAGGGGGAAATGTTCATAAGTGTTGCATTTGCATGAAGTGCTTCCAATGTGTGAAAGGTCCACCCGTGCTGGGAAAATGCTGAGTCGTTCCAAAGATGTAAACTGGGCAATCAAAACTTGATGGGCTTTACAGAAATGCAGAGTGTCAACGGCCATGGCACAGCCGAGGGGGCATGGACACACTTATATTGGGTGCTGGTAAACCACATGGCTCAGACCAGCTCTTCCTAAAAGCAGACACCATGCTCCATGGATCTCGTCCGTTCCTACAGAGTTTCAAGCTATCATTTGGACAAGATTTGCAGCTACTACTACTCTCACTCTCGGTACCCTCACAATGGCACTGACTGTCTGTTGTATTTGGTAAGTGCTATTTGTTGGGGTAGTTTCAAGTGATCAGTGCTTCAAGAGACAATTGCCTTCTGGAACTACACTGTGTTCTCCATGCAATGGCCATTTAATCACAAAGTTCTACACATTAAGATTACTTCAAATGGGAGCATTGATTGGTCCTGTGTTCATAAGTGCTTCTCTTTGGGGTAGTTTTAATGAGGAAGTGATCTACAGGCAAGACTCAACCTCTTTTCAATGGAATTCCATTTTTCAGTGTAATTAATATGGTAAACCCTTGTACCTATCCCTCTATCCTATAAGTGATATCCGCTAAATCCATTTTTCATTTCCGTTCCCTCTTGACTGAAAATATGTTGATATCTACTCTATAACTCTAGCATCTTTCTTTTCAAACAAAGTAGAAAGTGCTATCAAGTTGGGGTAAATATTTACTGATTGACTCCCCTGTTTCCATGTTTGTTTGTTTTTTTTTCAAATATTTTACATTTAAATAGCCTCTCTAGATAATTACAAAGAGAAGTATTCCTGATTCTATGTAAGAATAAGTGCTTCTCTTGAGGACAGTCATGTTGGTGTTTGTTCATGATGTGGTTCTTTCACTGTCATCATGAGAAAAGCATTCCCAGTGTAAACACTGGAGGGTGCTGTTTTACCCAGAGGCTTGGTCTGCCACTCTATGTTTTTGTACTTGGTGAATGTCTTTGCTTCCAACTTGTATATTTTTAGTGCTAACCACCTGGGGCAGCCATTGTTTTTATTTACCTGCCCTCTTGACTGAAAATCAGTTGATATCTACTCTAACTTTAGCATGTTTCTTTTCAACCAAAGTAGAAAGTGCTATCAAGTTGGGGTAAATATTTGCTGACCGACTCCCCTGTGTTCATGTTTTTTATTCAGATCATTTACAGACCCCTTTTAGATGATTACAAAGAGAAGCTTTCCTTAATTCTATGTAAGAGTAAGTGCAATAACCTTTCAGCATACCCAGTTTAAACATTAGAGGGTGCTGTTTTACCTAGAGGTTTGGTCTGCCACTTGCTGTTTTTGTATTGAGTGTAGGCCTATCCTTTAAAAATGAATGACTATTTTCTAAATTCAGGGGGAAATGTTCATAAGTGTTGCATTTGCATGAAGTGCTTCCAATGTGTGAAAGGTCCACCCGTGCTGGGAAAATGCTGAGTCGTTCCAAAGATGTAAACTGGGCAATCAAAACTTGATGGGCTTTACAGAAATGCAGAGTGTCAACGGCCATGGCACAGCCGAGGGGGCATGGACACACTTATATTGGGTGCTGGTAAACCACATGGCTCAGACCAGCTCTTCCTAAAAGCAGACAACATGCTCCATGGATCTCGTCCGTTCCTACAGAGTTTCAAGCTATCATTTGGACAAGATTTGCAGCTACTACTACTCTCACTCTCGGTACCCTCACAATGGCACTGACTGTCTGTTGTATTTGGTAAGTGCTATTTGTTGGGGTAGTTTCAAGTGATCAGTGCTTCAAGAGACAATTGCCTTCTGGAACTACACTGTGTTCTCCATGCAATGGCCATTTAATCACAAAGTTCTACACATTAAGATTACTTCAAATGGGAGCATTGATTGGTCCTGTGTTCATAAGTGCTTCTCTTTGGGGTAGTTTTAATGAGGAAGTGATCTACAGGCAAGACTCAACCTCTTTTCAATGGAATTCCATTTTTCAGTGTAGTTAATATGGTAAACCCTTGTACCTATCCCTCTATCCTATAAGTGATATCCGCTAAATCCATTTTTCATTTCCGTTCCCTCTTGACTGAAAATATGTTGATATCTACTCTAACTCTAGCATCTTTCTTTTCAAACAAAGTAGAAAGTGCTATCAAGTTGGGGTAAATATTTACTGATTGACTCCCCTGTTTCCATGTTTGTTTGTTTTTTTTTTCAAATATTTTACATTTAAATAGCCTCTCTAGATAATTACAAAGAGAAGTATTCCTGATTCTATGTAAGAATAAGTGCTTCTCTTGAGGACAGTCATGTTGGTGTTTGTTCATGATGTGGTTCTTTCACTGTCATCATGAGAAAAGCATTCCCAGTGTAAACACTGGAGGGTGCTGTTTTACCCAGAGGCTTGGTCTGCCACTCTATGTTTTTGTACTTGGTGAATGTCTTTGCTTCCAACTTGTATATTTTTAGTGCTAACAACCTGGGGCAGCCATTGTTTTTATTTACCTGCCCTCTTGACTGAAAATCAGTTGATATCTACTCTAACTTTAGCATGTTTCTTTTCAACCAAAGTAGAAAGTGCTATCAAGTTGGGGTAAATATTTGCTGACCGACTCCCCTGTGTTCATGTTTTTTATTCAGATCATTTACAGACCCCTTTTAGATGATTACAAAGAGAAGCTTTCCTTAATTCTATGTAAGAGTAAGTGCAATAACCTTTCAGCATACCCAGTTTAAACATTAGAGGGTGCTGTTTTACCTAGAGGTTTGGTCTGCCACTTGCTGTTTTTGTATTGAGTGTAGGCCTATCCTTTAAAAATGAATGACTATTTTCTAAATTCAGGGGGAAATGTTCATAAGTGTTGCATTTGCATGAAGTGCTTCCAATGTGTGAAAGGTCCACCCGTGCTGGGAAAATGCTGAGTCGTTCCAAAGATGTAAACTGGGCAATCAAAACTTGATGGGCTTTACAGAAATGCAGAGTGTCAACGGCCATGGCACAGCCGAGGGGGCATGGACACACTTATATTGGGTGCTGGTAAACCACATGGCTCAGACCAGCTCTTCCTAAAAGCAGACAACATGCTCCATGGATCTCGTCCCTTCCTACAGAGTTTCAAGCTATCATTTGGACAAGATTTGCAGCTACTACTACTCTCACTCTCGGTACCCTCACAATGGCACTGACTGTCTGTTGTATTTGGTAAGTGCTATTTGTTGGGGTAGTTTCAAGTGATCAGTGCTTCAAGAGACAATTGCCTTCTGGAACTACACTGTGTTCTCCATGCAATGGCCATTTAATCACAAAGTTCTACACATTAAGATTACTTCAAATGGGAGCATTGATTGGTCCTGTGTTCATAAGTGCTTCTCTTTGGGGTAGTTTTAATGAGGAAGTGATCTACAGGCAAGACTCAACCTCTTTTCAATGGAATTCCATTTTTCAGTGTAATTAATATGGTAAACCCTTGTACCTATCCCTCTATCCTATAAGTGATATCCGCTAAATCCATTTTTCATTTCCGTTCCCTCTTGACTGAAAATATGTTGATATCTACTCTAGCTCTAGCATCTTTCTTTTCAAACAAAGTAGAAAGTGCTATCAAGTTGGGGTAAATATTTACTGATTGACTCCCCTGTTTCCATGTTTGTTTGTTTTTTTTTTCAAATATTTTACATTTAAATAGCCTCTCTAGATAATTACAAAGAGAAGTATTCCTGATTCTATGTAAGAATAAGTGCTTCTCTTGAGGACAGTCATGTTGGTGTTTGTTCATGATGTGGTTCTTTCACTGTCATCATGAGAAAAGCATTCCCAGTGTAAACACTGGAGGGTGCTGTTTTACCCAGAGGCTTGGTCTGCCACTCTATGTTTTTGTACTTGGTGAATGTCTTTGCTTCCAACTTGTATATTTTTAGTGCTAACCACCTGGGGCAGCCATTGTTTTTATTTACCTGCCCTCTTGACTGAAAATCAGTTGATATCTACTCTAACTTTAGCATGTTTCTTTTCAACCAAAGTAGAAAGTGCTATCAAGTTGGGGTAAATATTTGCTGACCAACTCCCCTGTGTTCATGTTTTTTATTCAGATCATTTACAGACCCCTTTTAGATGATTACAAAGAGAAGCTTTCCTTAATTATATGTAAGAGTAAGTGCAATAACCTTTCAGCATACCCAGTTTAAACATTAGAGGGTGCTGTTTTACCTAGAGGTTTGGTCTGCCACTTGCTGTTTTTGTATTGAGTGTAGGCCTATCCTTTAAAAATGAATGACTATTTTCTAAATTCAGGGGGAAATGTTCATAAGTGTTGCATTTGCATGAAGTGCTTCCAATGTGTGAAAGGTCCACCCGTGCTGGGAAAATGCTGAGTCGTTCCAAAGATGTAAACTGGGCAATCAAAACTTGATGGGCTTTACAGAAATGCAGAGTGTCAACGGCCATGGCACAGCCGAGGGGGCATGGACACACTTATATTGGGTGCTGGTAAACCACATGGCTCAGACCAGCTCTTCCTAAAAGCAGACAACATGCTCCATGGATCTCGTCCGTTCCTACAGAGTTTCAAGCTATCATTTGGACAAGATTTGCAGCTACTACTACTCTCACTCTCGGTACCCTCACAATGGCACTGACTGTCTGTTGTATTTGGTAAGTGCTATTTGTTGGGGTAGTTTCAAGTGATCAGTGCTTCAAGAGACAATTGCCTTCTGGAACTACACTGTGTTCTCCATGCAATGGCCATTTAATCACAAAGTTCTACACATTAAGATTACTTCAAATGGGAGCATTGATTGGTCCTGTGTTCATAAGTGCTTCTCTTTGGGGTAGTTTTAATGAGGAAGTGATCTACAGGCAAGACTCAACCTCTTTTCAATGGAATTCAATTTTTCAGTGTAATTAATATGGTAAACCCTTGTACCTATCCCTCTATCCTATAAGTGATATCCGCTAAAGCCATTTTTCATTTCCGTTCCCTCTTGACTGAAAATATGTTGATATCTACTCTAACTCTAGCATCTTTCTTTTCAAACAAAGTAGAAAGTGCTATCAAGTTGGGGAAAATATTTACTGATTGACTCCCCTGTTTCCATGTTTGTTTGTTTTTTTCAAATATTTTACATTTAAATAGCCTCTCTAGATAATTACAAAGAGAAGTATTCCTGATTCTATGTAATAATAAGTGCTTCTCTTGAGGACAGTCATGTTGGTGTTTGTTCATGATGTGGTTCTTTCACTGTCATCATGAGAAAAGCATTCCCAGTGTAAACACTGGAGGGTGCTGTTTTACCCAGAGTCTTGGTCTGCCACTCTATGTTTTTGTACTTGGTGAATGTCTCTGCTTCCAACTTGTATATTTTTAGTGCTAACAACCTGGGGCAGCCATTGTTTTTATTTACCTGCCCTCTTGACTGAAAATCAGTTGATATCTACTCTAACTTTAGCATGTTTCTTTTCAACCAAAGTAGAAAGTGCTATCAAGTTGGGGTAAATATTTGCTGACCGACTCCCCTGTGTTCATGTTTTTTATTCAGATCATTTACAGACCCCTTTTAGATTATTACAAAGAGAAGCTTTCCTTAATTCTATGTAAGAGTAAGTGCAATAACCTTTCAGCATACCCAGTTTAAACATTAGAGGGTGCTGTTTTACCCAGAGGCTTGGTCTGCCACTCTATGTTTTTGTACTTGGTGAATGTCTTTGCTTCCAACTTGTATATTTTTAGTGCTAACAACCTGGGGCAGCCATTGTTTTTATTTACCTGCCCTCTTGACTGAAAATCAGTTGATATCTACTCTAACTTTAGCATTTTTCTTTTCAACCAAAGTAGAAAGTGCTATCAAGTTGGGGTAAATATTTGCTGACCGACTCCCCTGTGTTCATGTTTTTTATTCAGATCATTTACAGACCCCTTTTAGATGATTACAAAGAGAAGCTTTCCTTAATTCTATGTAAGAGTAAGTGCAATAACCTTTCAGCATACCCAGTTTAAACATTAGAGGGTGCTGTTTTACCTAGAGGTTTGGTCTGCCACTTGCTGTTTTTGTATTGAGTGTAGGCCTATCCTTTAAAAATGAATGACTATTTTCTAAATTCAGGGGGAAATGTTCATAAGTGTTGCATTTGCATGAAGTGCTTCCAATGTGTGAAAGGTCCACCCGTGCTGGGAAAATGCTGAGTCGTTCCAAAGATGTAAACTGGGCAATCAAAACTTGATGGGCTTTACAGAAATGCAGAGTGTCAACGGCCATGGCACAGCCGAGGGGGCATGGACACACTTATATTGGGTGCTGGTAAACCACATGGCTCAGACCAGCTCTTCCTAAAAGCAGACAACATGCTCCATGGATCTCGTCCGTTCCTACAGAGTTTCAAGCTATCATTTGGACAAGATTTGCAGCTACTACTACTCTCACTCTCGGTACCCTCACAATGGCACTGACTGTCTGTTGTATTTGGTAAGTGCTATTTGTTGGGGTAGTTTCAAGTGATCAGTGGTTCAAGAGACAATTGCCTTCTGGAACTACACTGTGTTCTCCATGCAATGGCCATTTAATCACAAGGTTCTACACATTAAGATTACTTCAAATGGGAGCATTGATTGGTCCTGTGTTCATAAGTGCTTCTCTTTGGGGTAGTTTTAATGAGGAAGTGATCTACAGGCAAGACTCAACCTCTTTTCAATGGAATTCAATTTTTCAGTGTAATTAATATGGTAAACCCTTGTACCTATCCCTCTATCCTATAAGTGATATCCGCTAAAGCCATTTTTCATTTCCGTTCCCTCTTGACTGAAAATATGTTGATATCTACTCTAACTCTAGCATCTTTCTTTTCAAACAAAGTAGAAAGTGCTATCAAGTTGGGGTAAATATTTACTGATTGACTCCCCTGTTTCCATGTTTGTTTGTTTTTTTCAAATATTTTACATTTAAATAGCCTCTCTAGATAATTACAAAGAGAAGTATTCCTGATTCTATGTAAGAATAAGTGCTTCTCTTGAGGACAGTCATGTTGGTGTTTGTTCATGATGTGGTTCTTTCACTGTCATCATGAGAAAAGCATTCCCAGTGTAAACACTGGAGGGTGCTGTTTTACCCAGAGGCTTGGTCTGCCACTCTATGTTTTTGTACTTGGTGAATGTCTCTGCTTCCAACTTGTATATTTTTAGTGCTAACAACCTGGGGCAGCCATTGTTTTTATTTACCTGCCCTCTTGACTGAAAATCAGTTGATATCTACTCTAACTTTAGCATGTTTCTTTTCAACCAAAGTAGAAAGTGCTATCAAGTTGGGGTAAATATTTGCTGACCGACTCCCCTGTGTTCATGTTTTTTATTCAGATCATTTACAGACCCCTTTTAGATTATTACAAAGAGAAGCTTTCCTTAATTCTATGTAAGAGTAAGTGCAATAACCTTTCAGCATACCCAGTTTAAACATTAGAGGGTGCTGTTTTACCCAGAGGCTTGGTCTGCCACTCTATGTTTTTGTACTTGGTGAATGTCTTTGCTTCCAACTTGTATATTTTTAGTGCTAACAACCTGGGGCAGCCATTGTTTTTATTTACCTGCCCTCTTGACTGAAAATCAGTTGATATCTACTCTAACTTTAGCATTTTTCTTTTCAACCAAAGTAGAAAGTGCTATCAAGTTGGGGTAAATATTTGCTGACCGACTCCCCTGTGTTCATGTTTTTTATTCAGATCATTTACAGACCCCTTTTAGATGATTACAAAGAGAAGCTTTCCTTAATTATATGTAAGAGTAAGTGCAATAACCTTTCAGCATACCCAGTTTAAACATTAGAGGGTGCTGTTTTACCTAGAGGTTTGGTCTGCCACTTGCTGTTTTTGTATTGAGTGTAGGCCTATCCTTTAAAAATGAATGACTATTTTCTAAATTCAGGGGGAAATGTTCATAAGTGTTGCATTTGCATGAAGTGCTTCCAATGTGTGAAAGGTCCACCCGTGCTGGGAAAATGCTGAGTCGTTCCAAAGATGTAAACTGGGCAATCAAAACTTGATGGGCTTTACAGAAATGCAGAGTGTCAACGGCCATGGCACAGCCGAGGGGGCATGGACACACTTATATTGGGTGCTGGTAAACCACATGGCTCAGACCAGCTCTTCCTAAAAGCAGACACCATGCTCCATGGATCTCGTCCGTTCCTACAGAGTTTCAAGCTATCATTTGGACAAGATTTGCAGCTACTACTACTCTCACTCTCGGTACCCTCACAATGGCACTGACTGTCTGTTGTATTTGGTAAGTGCTATTTGTTGGGGTAGTTTCAAGTGATCAGTGCTTCAAGAGACAATTGCCTTCTGGAACTACACTGTGTTCTCCATGCAATGGCCATTTAATCACAAAGTTCTACACATTAAGATTACTTCAAATGGGAGCATTGATTGGTCCTGTGTTCATAAGTGCTTCTCTTTGGGGTAGTTTTAATGAGGAAGTGATCTACAGGCAAGACTCAACCTCTTTTCAATGGAATTGCATTTTTCAGTGTAATTAATATGGTAAACCCTTGTACCTATCCCTCTATCCTATAAGTGATATCCGCTAAATCCATTTTTCATTTCCGTTCCCTCTTGACTGAAAATATGTTGATATCTACTCTATAACTCTAGCATCTTTCTTTTCAAACAAAGTAGAAAGTGCTATCAAGTTGGGGTAAATATTTACTGATTGACTCCCCTGTTTCCATGTTTGTTTGTTTTTTTTTCAAATATTTTACATTTAAATAGCCTCTCTAGATAATTACAAAGAGAAGTATTCCTGATTCTATGTAAGAATAAGTGCTTCTCTTGAGGACAGTCATGTTGGTGTTTGTTCATGATGTGGTTCTTTCACTGTCATCATGAGAAAAGCATTCCCAGTGTAAACACTGGAGGGTGCTGTTTTACCCAGAGGCTTGGTCTGCCACTCTATGTTTTTGTACTTGGTGAATGTCTTTGCTTCCAACTTGTATATTTTTAGTGCTAACCACCTGGGGCAGCCATTGTTTTTATCTACCTGCCCTCTTGACTGAAAATCAGTTGATATCTACTCTAACTTTAGCATGTTTCTTTTCAACCAAAGTAGAAAGTGCTATCAAGTTGGGGTAAATATTTGCTGACCGACTCCCCTGTGTTCATGTTTTTTATTCAGATCATTTACAGACCCCTTTTAGATGATTACAAAGAGAAGCTTTCCTTAATTCTATGTAAGAGTAAGTGCAATAACCTTTCAGCATACCCAGTTTAAACATTAGAGGGTGCTGTTTTACCTAGAGGTTTGGTCTGCCACTTGCTGTTTTTGTATTGAGTGTAGGCCTATCCTTTAAAAATGAATGACTATTTTCTAAATTCAGGGGGAAATGTTCATAAGTGTTGCATTTGCATGAAGTGCTTCCAATGTGTGAAAGGTCCACCCGTGCTGGGAAAATGCTGAGTCGTTCCAAAGATGTAAACTGGGCAATCAAAACTTGATGGGCTTTACAGAAATGCAGAGTGTCAACGGCCATGGCACAGCCGAGGGGGCATGGACACACTTATATTGGGTGCTGGTAAACCACATGGCTCAGACCAGCTCTTCCTAAAAGCAGACAACATGCTCCATGGATCTCGTCCGTTCCTACACAGTTTCAAGCTATCATTTGGACAAGATTTGCAGCTACTACTACTCTCACTCTCGGTACCCTCACAATGGCACTGACTGTCTGTTGTATTTGGTAAGTGCTATTTGTTGGGGTAGTTTCAAGTGATCAGTGCTTCAAGAGACAATTGCCTTCTGGAACTACACTGTGTTCTCCATGCAATGGCCATTTAATCACAAAGTTCTACACATTAAGATTACTTCAAATGGGAGCATTGATTGGTCCTGTGTTCATAAGTGCTTCTCTTTGGGGTAGTTTTAATGAGGAAGTGATCTACAGGCAAGACTCAACCTCTTTTCAATGGAATTCCATTTTTCAGTGTAGTTAATATGGTAAACCCTTGTACCTATCCCTCTATCCTATAAGTGATATCCGCTAAATCCATTTTTCATTTCCGTTCCCTCTTGACTGAAAATATGTTGATATCTACTCTATAACTCTAGCATCTTTCTTTTCAAACAAAGTAGAAAGTGCTATCAAGTTGGGGTAAATATTTACTGATTGACTCCCCTGTTTCCATGTTTGTTTGTTTTTTTTTCAAATATTTTACATTTAAATAGCTTCTCTAGATAATTACAAAGAGAAGTATTCCTGATTCTATGTAAGAATAAGTGCTTCTCTTGAGGACAGTCATGTTGGTGTTTGTTCATGATGTGGTTCTTTCACTGTCATCATGAGAAAAGCATTCCCAGTGTAAACACTGGAGGGTGCTGTTTTACCCAGAGGCTTGGTCTGCCACTCTATGTTTTTGTACTTGGTGAATGTCTTTGCTTCCAACTTGTATATTTTTAGTGCTAACAACCTGGGGCAGCCATTGTTTTTATTTACCTGCCCTCTTGACTGAAAATCAGTTGATATCTACTCTAACTTTAGCATGTTTCTTTTCAACCAAAGTAGAAAGTGCTATCAAGTTGGGGTAAATATTTGCTGACCGACTCCCCTGTGTTCATGTTTTTTATTCAGATCATTTACAGACCCCTTTTAGATGATTACAAAGAGAAGCTTTCCTTAATTCTATGTAAGAGTAAGTGCAATAACCTTTCAGCATACCCAGTTTAAACATTAGAGGGTGCTGTTTTACCTAGAGGTTTGGTCTGCCACTTGCTGTTTTTGTATTGAGTGTAGGCCTATCCTTTAAAAATGAATGACTATTTTCTAAATTCAGGGGGAAATGTTCATAAGTGTTGCATTTGCATGAAGTGCTTCCAATGTGTGAAAGGTCCACCCGTGCTGGGAAAATGCTGAGTCGTTCCAAAGATGTAAACTGGGCAATCAAAACTTGATGGGCTTTACAGAAATGCAGAGTGTCAACGGCCATGGCACAGCCGAGGGGGCATGGACACACTTATATTGGGTGCTGGTAAACCACATGGCTCAGACCAGCTCTTCCTAAAAGCAGACAACATGCTCCATGGATCTCGTCCGTTCCTACAGAGTTTCAAGCTATCATTTGGACAAGATTTGCAGCTACTACTACTCTCACTCTCGGTACCCTCACAATGGCACTGACTGTCTGTTGTATTTGGTAAGTGCTATTTGTTGGGGTAGTTTCAAGTGATCAGTGCTTCAAGAGACAATTGCCTTCTGGAACTACACTGTGTTCTCCATGCAATGGCCATTTAATCACAAAGTTCTACACATTAAGATTACTTCAAATGGGAGCATTGATTGGTCCTGTGTTCATAAGTGCTTCTCTTTGGGGTAGTTTTAATGAGGAAGTGATCTACAGGCAAGACTCAACCTCTTTTCAATGGAATTCCATTTTTCAGTGTAATTAATATGGTAAACCCTTGTACCTATCCCTCTATCCTATAAGTGATATCCGCTAAATCCATTTTTCATTTCCGTTCCCTCTTGACTGAAAATATGTTGATATCTACTCTATAACTCTAGCATCTTTCTTTTCAAACAAAGTAGAAAGTGCTATCAAGTTGGGGTAAATATTTACTGATTGACTCCCCTGTTTCCATGTTTGTTTGTTTTTTTTTCAAATATTTTACATTTAAATAGCTTCTCTAGATAATTACAAAGAGAAGTATTCCTGATTCTATGTAAGAATAAGTGCTTCTCTTGAGGACAGTCATGTTGGTGTTTGTTCATGATGTGGTTCTTTCACTGTCATCATGAGAAAAGCATTCCCAGTGTAAACACTGGAGGGTGCTGTTTTACCCAGAGGCTTGGTCTGCCACTCTATGTTTTTGTACTTGGTGAATGTCTTTGCTTCCAACTTGTATATTTTTAGTGCTAACAACCTGGGGCAGCCATTGTTTTTATTTACCTGCCCTCTTGACTGAAAATCAGTTGATATCTACTCTAACTTTAGCATGTTTCTTTTCAACCAAAGTAGAAAGTGCTATCAAGTTGGGGTAAATATTTGCTGACCGACTCCCCTGTGTTCATGTTTTTTATTCAGATCATTTACAGACCCCTTTTAGATGATTACAAAGAGAAGCTTTCCTTAATTCTATGTAAGAGTAAGTGCAATAACCTTTCAGCATACCCAGTTTAAACATTAGAGGGTGCTGTTTTACCTAGAGGTTTGGTCTGCCACTTGCTGTTTTTGTATTGAGTGTAGGCCTATCCTTTAAAAATGAATGACTATTTTCTAAATTCAGGGGGAAATGTTCATAAGTGTTGCATTTGCATGAAGTGCTTCCAATGTGTGAAAGGTCCACCCGTGCTGGGAAAATGCTGAGTCGTTCCAAAGATGTAAACTGGGCAATCAAAACTTGATGGGCTTTACAGAAATGCAGAGTGTCAACGGCCATGGCACAGCCGAGGGGGCATGGACACACTTATATTGGGTGCTGGTAAACCACATGGCTCAGACCAGCTCTTCCTAAAAGCAGACAACATGCTCCATGGATCTCGTCCGTTCCTACAGAGTTTCAAGCTATCATTTGGACAAGATTTGCAGCTACTACTACTCTCACTCTCGGTACCCTCACAATGGCACTGACTGTCTGTTGTATTTGGTAAGTGCTATTTGTTGGGGTAGTTTCAAGTGATCAGTGCTTCAAGAGACAATTGCCTTCTGGAACTACACTGTGTTCTCCATGCAATGGCCATTTAATCACAAAGTTCTACACATTAAGATTACTTCAAATGGGAGCATTGATTGGTCCTGTGTTCATAAGTGCTTCTCTTTGGGGTAGTTTTAATGAGGAAGTGATCTACAGGCAAGACTCAACCTCTTTTCAATGGAATTCCATTTTTCAGTGTAATTAATATGGTAAACCCTTGTACCTATCCCTCTATCCTATAAGTGATATCCGCTAAATCCATTTTTCATTTCCGTTCCCTCTTGACTGAAAATATGTTGATATCTACTCTAACTCTAGCATCTTTCTTTTCAAACAAAGTAGAAAGTGCTATCAAGTTGGGGTAAATATTTACTGATTGACTCCCCTGTTTCCATGTTTGTTTGTTTTTTTTTTCAAATATTTTACATTTAAATAGCCTCTCTAGATAATTACAAAGAGAAGTATTCCTGATTCTATGTAAGAATAAGTGCTTCTCTTGAGGACAGTCATGTTGGTGTTTGTTCATGATGTGGTTCTTTCACTGTCATCATGAGAAAAGCATTCCCAGTGTAAACACTGGAGGGTGCTGTTTTACCCAGAGGCTTGGTCTGCCACTCTATGTTTTTGTACTTGGTGAATGTCTTTGCTTCCAACTTGTATATTTTTAGTGCTAACCACCTGGGGCAGCCATTGTTTTTATTTACCTGCCCTCTTGACTGAAAATCAGTTGATATCTACTCTAACTTTAGCATGTTTCTTTTCAACCAAAGTAGAAAGTGCTATCAAGTTGGGGTAAATATTTGCTGACCGACTCCCCTGTGTTCATGTTTTTTATTCAGATCATTTACAGACCCCTTTTAGATGATTACAAAGAGAAGCTTTCCTTAATTCTATGTAAGAGTAAGTGCAATAACCTTTCAGCATACCCAGTTTAAACATTAGAGGGTGCTGTTTTACCTAGAGGTTTGGTCTGCCACTTGCTGTTTTTGTATTGAGTGTAGGCCTATCCTTTAAAAATGAATGACTATTTTCTAAATTCAGGGGGAAATGTTCATAAGTGTTGCATTTGCATGAAGTGCTTCCAATGTGTGAAAGGTCCACCCGTGCTGGGAAAATGCTGAGTCGTTCCAAAGATGTAAACTGGGCAATCAAAACTTGATGGGCTTTACAGAAATGCAGAGTGTCAACGGCCATGGCACAGCCGAGGGGGCATGGACACACTTATATTGGGTGCTGGTAAACCACATGGCTCAGACCAGCTCTTCCTAAAAGCAGACAACATGCTCCATGGATCTCGTCCGTTCCTACAGAGTTTCAAGCTATCATTTGGACAAGATTTGCAGCTACTACTACTCTCACTCTCGGTACCCTCACAATGGCACTGACTGTCTGTTGTATTTGGTAAGTGCTATTTGTTGGGGTAGTTTCAAGTGATCAGTGCTTCAAGAGACAATTGCCTTCTGGAACTACACTGTGTTCTCCATGCAATGGCCATTTAATCACAAAGTTCTACACATTAAGATTACTTCAAATGGGAGCATTGATTGGTCCTGTGTTCATAAGTGCTTCTCTTTGGGGTAGTTTTAATGAGGAAGTGATCTACAGGCAAGACTCAACCTCTTTTCAATGGAATTCCATTTTTCAGTGTAGTTAATATGGTAAACCCTTGTACCTATCCCTCTATCCTATAAGTGATATCCGCTAAATCCATTTTTCATTTCCGTTCCCTCTTGACTGAAAATATGTTGATATCTACTCTATAACTCTAGCATCTTTCTTTTCAAACAAAGTAGAAAGTGCTATCAAGTTGGGGTAAATATTTACTGATTGACTCCCCTGTTTCCATGTTTGTTTGTTTTTTTTTCAAATATTTTACATTTAAATAGCTTCTCTAGATAATTACAAAGAGAAGTATTCCTGATTCTATGTAAGAATAAGTGCTTCTCTTGAGGACAGTCATGTTGGTGTTTGTTCATGATGTGGTTCTTTCACTGTCATCATGAGAAAAGCATTCCCAGTGTAAACACTGGAGGGTGCTGTTTTACCCAGAGGCTTGGTCTGCCACTCTATGTTTTTGTACTTGGTGAATGTCTTTGCTTCCAACTTGTATATTTTTAGTGCTAACAACCTGGGGCAGCCATTGTTTTTATTTACCTGCCCTCTTGACTGAAAATCAGTTGATATCTACTCTAACTTTAGCATGTTTCTTTTCAACCAAAGTAGAAAGTGCTATCAAGTTGGGGTAAATATTTGCTGACCGACTCCCCTGTGTTCATGTTTTTTATTCAGATCATTTACAGACCCCTTTTAGATGATTACAAAGAGAAGCTTTCCTTAATTCTATGTAAGAGTAAGTGCAATAACCTTTCAGCATACCCAGTTTAAACATTAGAGGGTGCTGTTTTACCTAGAGGTTTGGTCTGCCACTTGCTGTTTTTGTATTGAGTGTAGGCCTATCCTTTAAAAATGAATGACTATTTTCTAAATTCAGGGGGAAATGTTCATAAGTGTTGCATTTGCATGAAGTGCTTCCAATGTGTGAAAGGTCCACCCGTGCTGGGAAAATGCTGAGTCGTTCCAAAGATGTAAACTGGGCAATCAAAACTTGATGGGCTTTACAGAAATGCAGAGTGTCAACGGCCATGGCACAGCCGAGGGGGCATGGACACACTTATATTGGGTGCTGGTAAACCACATGGCTCAGACCAGCTCTTCCTAAAAGCAGACAACATGCTCCATGGATCTCGTCCGTTCCTACAGAGTTTCAAGCTATCATTTGGACAAGATTTGCAGCTACTACTACTCTCACTCTCGGTACCCTCACAATGGCACTGACTGTCTGTTGTATTTGGTAAGTGCTATTTGTTGGGGTAGTTTCAAGTGATCAGTGCTTCAAGAGACAATTGCCTTCTGGAACTACACTGTGTTCTCCATGCAATGGCCATTTAATCACAAAGTTCTACACATTAAGATTACTTCAAATGGGAGCATTGATTGGTCCTGTGTTCATAAGTGCTTCTCTTTGGGGTAGTTTTAATGAGGAAGTGATCTACAGGCAAGACTCAACCTCTTTTCAATGGAATTCCATTTTTCAGTGTAATTAATATGGTAAACCCTTGTACCTATCCCTCTATCCTATAAGTGATATCCGCTAAATCCATTTTTCATTTCCGTTCCCTCTTGACTGAAAATATGTTGATATCTACTCTAACTCTAGCATCTTTCTTTTCAAACAAAGTAGAAAGTGCTATCAAGTTGGGGTAAATATTTACTGATTGACTCCCCTGTTTCCATGTTTGTTTGTTTTTTTTTTCAAATATTTTACATTTAAATAGCCTCTCTAGATAATTACAAAGAGAAGTATTCCTGATTCTATGTAAGAATAAGTGCTTCTCTTGAGGACAGTCATGTTGGTGTTTGTTCATGATGTGGTTCTTTCACTGTCATCATGAGAAAAGCATTCCCAGTGTAAACACTGGAGGGTGCTGTTTTACCCAGAGGCTTGGTCTGCCACTCTATGTTTTTGTACTTGGTGAATGTCTTTGCTTCCAACTTGTATATTTTTAGTGCTAACCACCTGGGGCAGCCATTGTTTTTATTTACCTGCCCTCTTGACTGAAAATCAGTTGATATCTACTCTAACTTTAGCATGTTTCTTTTCAACCAAAGTAGAAAGTGCTATCAAGTTGGGGTAAATATTTGCTGACCAACTCCCCTGTGTTCATGTTTTTTATTCAGATCATTTACAGACCCCTTTTAGATGATTACAAAGAGAAGCTTTCCTTAATTATATGTAAGAGTAAGTGCAATAACCTTTCAGCATACCCAGTTTAAACATTAGAGGGTGCTGTTTTACCTAGAGGTTTGGTCTGCCACTTGCTGTTTTTGTATTGAGTGTAGGCCTATCCTTTAAAAATGAATGACTATTTTCTAAATTCAGGGGGAAATGTTCATAAGTGTTGCATTTGCATGAAGTGCTTCCAATGTGTGAAAGGTCCACCCGTGCTGGGAAAATGCTGAGTCGTTCCAAAGATGTAAACTGGGCAATCAAAACTTGATGGGCTTTACAGAAATGCAGAGTGTCAACGGCCATGGCACAGCCGAGGGGGCATGGACACACTTATATTGGGTGCTGGTAAACCACATGGCTCAGACCAGCTCTTCCTAAAAGCAGACAACATGCTCCATGGATCTCGTCCGTTCCTACAGAGTTTCAAGCTATCATTTGGACAAGATTTGCAGCTACTACTACTCTCACTCTCGGTACCCTCACAATGGCACTGACTGTCTGTTGTATTTGGTAAGTGCTATTTGTTGGGGTAGTTTCAAGTGATCAGTGCTTCAAGAGACAATTGCCTTCTGGAACTACACTGTGTTCTCCATGCAATGGCCATTTAATCACAAAGTTCTACACATTAAGATTACTTCAAATGGGAGCATTGATTGGTCCTGTGTTCATAAGTGCTTCTCTTTGGGGTAGTTTTAATGAGGAAGTGATCTACAGGCAAGACTCAACCTCTTTTCAATGGAATTCCATTTTTCAGTGTAGTTAATATGGTAAACCCTTGTACCTATCCCTCTATCCTATAAGTGATATCCGCTAAATCCATTTTTCATTTCCGTTCCCTCTTGACTGAAAATATGTTGATATCTACTCTAACTCTAGCATCTTTCTTTTCAAACAAAGTAGAAAGTGCTATCAAGTTGGGGTAAATATTTACTGATTGACTCCCCTGTTTCCATGTTTGTTTGTTTTTTTTTTCAAATATTTTACATTTAAATAGCCTCTCTAGATAATTACAAAGAGAAGTATTCCTGATTCTATGTAAGAATAAGTGCTTCTCTTGAGGACAGTCATGTTGGTGTTTGTTCATGATGTGGTTCTTTCACTGTCATCATGAGAAAAGCATTCCCAGTGTAAACACTGGAGGGTGCTGTTTTACCCAGAGGCTTGGTCTGCCACTCTATGTTTTTGTACTTGGTGAATGTCTTTGCTTCCAACTTGTATATTTTTAGTGCTAACAACCTGGGGCAGCCATTGTTTTTATTTACCTGCCCTCTTGACTGAAAATCAGTTGATATCTACTCTAACTTTAGCATGTTTCTTTTCAACCAAAGTAGAAAGTGCTATCAAGTTGGGGTAAATATTTGCTGACCGACTCCCCTGTGTTCATGTTTTTTATTCAGATCATTTACAGACCCCTTTTAGATGATTACAAAGAGAAGCTTTCCTTAATTCTATGTAAGAGTAAGTGCAATAACCTTTCAGCATACCCAGTTTAAACATTAGAGGGTGCTGTTTTACCTAGAGGTTTGGTCTGCCACTTGCTGTTTTTGTATTGAGTGTAGGCCTATCCTTTAAAAATGAATGACTATTTTCTAAATTCAGGGGGAAATGTTCATAAGTGTTGCATTTGCATGAAGTGCTTCCAATGTGTGAAAGGTCCACCCGTGCTGGGAAAATGCTGAGTCGTTCCAAAGATGTAAACTGGGCAATCAAAACTTGATGGGCTTTACAGAAATGCAGAGTGTCAACGGCCATGGCACAGCCGAGGGGGCATGGACACACTTATATTGGGTGCTGGTAAACCACATGGCTCAGACCAGCTCTTCCTAAAAGCAGACAACATGCTCCATGGATCTCGTCCCTTCCTACAGAGTTTCAAGCTATCATTTGGACAAGATTTGCAGCTACTACTACTCTCACTCTCGGTACCCTCACAATGGCACTGACTGTCTGTTGTATTTGGTAAGTGCTATTTGTTGGGGTAGTTTCAAGTGATCAGTGCTTCAAGAGACAATTGCCTTCTGGAACTACACTGTGTTCTCCATGCAATGGCCATTTAATCACAAAGTTCTACACATTAAGATTACTTCAAATGGGAGCATTGATTGGTCCTGTGTTCATAAGTGCTTCTCTTTGGGGTAGTTTTAATGAGGAAGTGATCTACAGGCAAGACTCAACCTCTTTTCAATGGAATTCCATTTTTCAGTGTAGTTAATATGGTAAACCCTTGTACCTATCCCTCTATCCTATAAGTGATATCCGCTAAATCCATTTTTCATTTCCGTTCCCTCTTGACTGAAAATATGTTGATATCTACTCTATAACTCTAGCATCTTTCTTTTCAAACAAAGTAGAAAGTGCTATCAAGTTGGGGTAAATATTTACTGATTGACTCCCCTGTTTCCATGTTTGTTTGTTTTTTTTTCAAATATTTTACATTTAAATAGCCTCTCTAGATAATTACAAAGAGAAGTATTCCTGATTCTATGTAAGAATAAGTGCTTCTCTTGAGGACAGTCATGTTGGTGTTTGTTCATGATGTGGTTCTTTCACTGTCATCATGAGAAAAGCATTCCCAGTGTAAACACTGGAGGGTGCTGTTTTACCCAGAGGCTTGGTCTGCCACTCTATGTTTTTGTACTTGGTGAATGTCTTTGCTTCCAACTTGTATATTTTTAGTGCTAACAACCTGGGGCAGCCATTGTTTTTATTTACCTGCCCTCTTGACTGAAAATCAGTTGATATCTACTCTAACTTTAGCATGTTTCTTTTCAACCAAAGTAGAAAGTGCTATCAAGTTGGGGTAAATATTTGCTGACCGACTCCCCTGTGTTCATGTTTTTTATTCAGATCATTTACAGACCCCTTTTAGATGATTACAAAGAGAAGCTTTCCTTAATTCTATGTAAGAGTAAGTGCAATAACCTTTCAGCATACCCAGTTTAAACATTAGAGGGTGCTGTTTTACCTAGAGGTTTGGTCTGCCACTTGCTGTTTTTGTATTGAGTGTAGGCCTATCCTTTAAAAATGAATGACTATTTTCTAAATTCAGGGGGAAATGTTCATAAGTGTTGCATTTGCATGAAGTGCTTCCAATGTGTGAAAGGTCCACCCGTGCTGGGAAAATGCTGAGTCGTTCCAAAGATGTAAACTGGGCAATCAAAACTTGATGGGCTTTACAGAAATGCAGAGTGTCAACGGCCATGGCACAGCCGAGGGGGCATGGACACACTTATATTGGGTGCTGGTAAACCACATGGCTCAGACCAGCTCTTCCTAAAAGCAGACAACATGCTCCATGGATCTCGTCCGTTCCTACAGAGTTTCAAGCTATCATTTGGACAAGATTTGCAGCTACTACTACTCTCACTCTCGGTACCCTCACAATGGCACTGACTGTCTGTTGTATTTGGTAAGTGCTATTTGTTGGGGTAGTTTCAAGTGATCAGTGCTTCAAGAGACAATTGCCTTCTGGAACTACACTGTGTTCTCCATGCAATGGCCATTTAATCACAAAGTTCTACACATTAAGATTACTTCAAATGGGAGCATTGATTGGTCCTGTGTTCATAAGTGCTTCTCTTTGGGGTAGTTTTAATGAGGAAGTGATCTACAGGCAAGACTCAACCTCTTTTCAATGGAATTGCATTTTTCAGTGTAATTAATATGGTAAACCCTTGTACCTATCCCTCTATCCTATAAGTGATGTCCGCTAAATCCATTTTTCATTTCCGTTCCCTCTTGACTGAAAATATGTTGATATCTACTCTAACTCTAGCATCTTTCTTTTCAAACAAAGTAGAAAGTGCTATCAAGTTGGGGTAAATATTTACTGATTGACTCCCCTGTTTCCATGTTTGTTTGTTTTTTTTTTCAAATATTTTACATTTAAATAGCCTCTCTAGATAATTACAAAGAGAAGTATTCCTGATTCTAAAACTTGATGGGCTTTACAGAAATGCAGAGTGTCAACGGCCATGGCACAGCCGAGGGGGCATGGACACACTTATATTGGGTGCTGGTAAACCACATGGCTCAGACCAGCTCTTCCTAAAAGCAGACAACATGCTCCATGGATCTCGTCCGTTCCTACAGAGTTTCAAGCTATCATTTGGACAAGATTTGCAGCTACTACTACTCTCACTCTCGGTACCCTCACAATGGCACTGACTGTCTGTTGTATTTGGTAAGTGCTATTTGTTGGGGTAGTTTCAAGTGATCAGTGCTTCAAGAGACAATTGCCTTCTGGAACTACACTGTGTTCTCCATGCAATGGCCATTTAATCACAAAGTTCTACACATTAAGATTACTTCAAATGGGAGCATTGATTGGTCCTGTGTTCATAAGTGCTTCTCTTTGGGGTAGTTTTAATGAGGAAGTGATCTACAGGCAAGACTCAACCTCTTTTCAATGGAATTCCATTTTTCAGTGTAATTAATATGGTAAACCCTTGTACCTATCCCTCTATCCTATAAGTGATATCCGCTAAAGCCATTTTTCATTTCCGTTCCCTCTTGACTGAAAATATGTTGATATCTACTCTAACTCTAGCATCTTTCTTTTCAAACAAAGTAGAAAGTGCTATCAAGTTGGGGTAAATATTTACTGATTGACTCCGCTGTTTCCATGTTTGTTTGTTTTTTTTTCAAATATTTTACATTTAAATAGCCTCTCTAGATAATTACAAAGAGAAGTATTCCTGATTCTATGTAAGAATAAGTGCTTCTCTTGAGGACAGTCATGTTGGTGTTTGTTCATGATGTGGTTCTTTCACTGTCATCATGAGAAAAGCATTCCCAGTGTAAACACTGGAGGGTGCTGTTTTACCCAGAGGCTTGGTCTGCCACTCTATGTTTTTGTACTTGGTGAATGTCTTTGCTTCCAACTTGTATATTTTTAGTGCTAACAACCTGGGGCAGCCATTGTTTTTATTTACCTGCCCTCTTGACTGAAAATCAGTTGATATCTACTCTAACTTTAGCATGTTTCTTTTCAACCAAAGTAGAAAGTGCTATCAAGTTGGGGTAAATATTTGCTGACCGACTCCCCTGTGTTCATGTTTTTTATTCAGATCATTTACAGACCCTTTTAGATGATTACAAAGAGAAGCTTTCCTTAATTCTATGTAAGAGTAAGTGCAATAACCTTTCAGCATACCCAGTTTAAACATTAGAGGGTGCTGTTTTACCTAGAGGTTTGGTCTGCCACTTGCTGTTTTTGTATTGAGTGTAGGCCTATCCTTTAAAAATGAATGACTATTTTCTAAATTCAGGGGGAAATGTTCATAAGTGTTGCATTTGCATGAAGTGCTTCCAATGTGTGAAAGGTCCACCCGTGCTGGGAAAATGCTGAGTCGTTCCAAAGATGTAAACTGGGCAATCAAAACTTGATGGGCTTTACAGAAATGCAGAGTGTCAACGGCCATGGCACAGCCGAGGGGGCATGGACACACTTATATTGGGTGCTGGTAAACCACATGGCTCAGACCAGCTCTTCCTAAAAGCAGACAACATGCTCCATGGATCTCGTCCGTTCCTACAGAGTTTCAAGCTATCATTTGGACAAGATTTGCAGCTACTACTACTCTCACTCTCGGTACCCTCACAATGGCACTGACTGTCTGTTGTATTTGGTAAGTGCTATTTGTTGGGGTAGTTTCAAGTGATCAGTGCTTCAAGAGACAATTGCCTTCTGGAACTACACTGTGTTCTCCATGCAATGGCCATTTAATCACAAAGTTCTACACATTAAGATTACTTCAAATGGGAGCATTGATTGGTCCTGTGTTCATAAGTGCTTCTCTTTGGGGTAGTTTTAATGAGGAAGTGATCTACAGGCAAGACTCAACCTCTTTTCAATGGAATTCCATTTTTCAGTGTAGTTAATATGGTAAACCCTTGTACCTATCCCTCTATCCTATAAGTGATATCCGCTAAATCCATTTTTCATTTCCGTTCCCTCTTGACTGAAAATATGTTGATATCTACTCTAACTCTAGCATCTTTCTTTTCAAACAAAGTAGAAAGTGCTATCAAGTTGGGGTAAATATTTACTGATTGACTCCCCTGTTTCCATGTTTGTTTGTTTTTTTTTCAAATATTTTACATTTAAATAGCCTCTCTAGATAATTACAAAGAGAAGTATTCCTGATTCTATGTAAGAATAAGTGCTTCTCTTGAGGACAGTCATGTTGGTGTTTGTTCATGATGTGGTTCTTTCACTGTCATCATGAGAAAAGCATTCCCAGTGTAAACACTGGAGGGTGCTGTTTTACCCAGAGGCTTGGTCTGCCACTCTATGTTTTTGTACTTGGTGAATGTCTTTGCTTCCAACTTGTATATTTTTAGTGCTAACAACCTGGGGCAGCCATTGTTTTTATTTACCTGCCCTCTTGACTGAAAATCAGTTGATATCTACTCTAACTTTAGCATGTTTCTTTTCAACCAAAGTAGAAAGTGCTATCAAGTTGGGGTAAATATTTGCTGACCGACTCCCCTGTGTTCATGTTTTTTATTCAGATCATTTACAGACCCCTTTTAGATGATTACAAAGAGAAGCTTTCCTTAATTCTATGTAAGAGTAAGTGCAATAACCTTTCAGCATACCCAGTTTAAACATTAGAGGGTGCTGTTTTACCTAGAGGTTTGGTCTGCCACTTGCTGTTTTTGTATTGAGTGTAGGCCTATCCTTTAAAAATGAATGACTATTTTCTAAATTCAGGGGGAAATGTTCATAAGTGTTGCATTTGCATGAAGTGCTTCCAATGTGTGAAAGGTCCACCCGTGCTGGGAAAATGCTGAGTCGTTCCAAAGATGTAAACTGGGCAATCAAAACTTGATGGGCTTTACAGAAATGCAGAGTGTCAACGGCCATGGCACAGCCGAGGGGGCATGGACACACTTATATTGGGTGCTGGTAAACCACATGGCTCAGACCAGCTCTTCCTAAAAGCAGACAACATGCTCCATGGATCTCGTCCGTTCCTACAGAGTTTCAAGCTATCATTTGGACAAGATTTGCAGCTACTACTACTCTCACTCTCGGTACCCTCACAATGGCACTGACTGTCTGTTGTATTTGGTAAGTGCTATTTGTTGGGGTAGTTTCAAGTGATCAGTGCTTCAAGAGACAATTGCCTTCCGGAACTACACTGTGTTCTCCATGCAATGGCCATTTAATCACAAAGTTCTACACATTAAGATTACTTCAAATGGGAGCATTGATTGGTCCTGTGTTCATAAGTGCTTCTCTTTGGGGTAGTTTTAATGAGGAAGTGATCTACAGGCAAGACTCAACCTCTTTTCAATGGAATTCAATTTTTCAGTGTAATTAATATGGTAAACCCTTGTACCTATCCCTCTATCCTATAAGTGATATCCGCTAAAGCCATTTTTCATTTCCGTTCCCTCTTGACTGAAAATATGTTGATATCTACTCTAACTCTAGCATCTTTCTTTTCAAACAAAGTAGAAAGTGCTATCAAGTTGGGGTAAATATTTACTGATTGACTCCCCTGTTTCCATGTTTGTTTGTTTTTTTTCAAATATTTTACATTTAAATAGCCTCTCTAGATAATTACAAAGACAAGTATTCCTGATTCTATGTAAGAATAAGTGCTTCTCTTGAGGACAGTCATGTTGGTGTTTGTTCATGATGTGGTTCTTTCACTGTCATCATGAGAAAAGCATTCCCAGTGTAAACACTGGAGGGTGCTGTTTTACCCAGAGGCTTGGTCTGCCACTCTATGTTTTTGTACTTGGTGAATGTCTTTGCTTCCAACTTGTATATTTTTAGTGCTAACAACCTGGGGCAGCCATTGTTTTTATTTACCTGCCCTCTTGACTGAAAATCAGTTGATATCTACTCTAACTTTAGCATGTTTCTTTTCAACCAAAGTAGAAAGTGCTATCAAGTTGGGGTAAATATTTGCTGACCGACTCCCCTGTGTTCATGTTTTTTATTCAGATCATTTACAGACCCCTTTTAGATTATTACAAAGAGAAGCTTTCCTTAATTCTATGTAAGAGTAAGTGCAATAACCTTTCAGCATACCCAGTTTAAACATTAGAGGGTGCTGTTTTACCTAGAGGTTTGGTCTGCCACTTGCTGTTTTTGTATTGAGTGTAGGCCTATCCTTTAAAAATGAATGACTATTTTCTAAATTCAGGGGGAAATGTTCATAAGTGTTGCATTTGCATGAAGTGCTTCCAATGTGTGAAAGGTCCACCCGTGCTGGGAAAATGCTGAGTCGTTCCAAAGATGTAAACTGGGCAATCAAAACTTGATGGGCTTTACAGAAATGCAGAGTGTCAACGGCCATGGCACAGCCGAGGGGGCATGGACACACTTATATTGGGTGCTGGTAAACCACATGGCTCAGACCAGCTCTTCCTAAAAGCAGACAACATGCTCCATGGATCTCGTCCGTTCCTACAGAGTTTCAAGCTATCATTTGGACAAGATTTGCAGCTACTACTACTCTCACTCTCGGTACCCTCACAATGGCACTGACTGTCTGTTGTATTTGGTAAGTGCTATTTGTTGGGGTAGTTTCAAGTGATCAGTGCTTCAAGAGACAATTGCCTTCCGGAACTACACTGTGTTCTCCATGCAATGGCCATTTAATCACAAAGTTCTACACATTAAGATTACTTCAAATGGGAGCATTGATTGGTCCTGTGTTCATAAGTGCTTCTCTTTGGGGTAGTTTTAATGAGGAAGTGATCTACAGGCAAGACTCAACCTCTTTTCAATGGAATTCCATTTTTCAGTGTAGTTAATATGGTAAACCCTTGTACCTATCCCTCTATCCTATAAGTGATATCCGCTAAATCCATTTTTCATTTCCGTTCCCTCTTGACTGAAAATATGTTGATATCTACTCTAACTCTAGCATCTTTCTTTTCAAACAAAGTAGAAAGTGCTATCAAGTTGGGGTAAATATTTACTGATTGACTCCCCTGTTTCCATGTTTGTTTGTTTTTTTTTCAAATATTTTACATTTAAATAGCCTCTCTAGATAATTACAAAGAGAAGTATTCCTGATTCTATGTAAGAATAAGTGCTTCTCTTGAGGACAGTCATGTTGGTGTTTGTTCATGATGTGGTTCTTTCACTGTCATCATGAGAAAAGCATTCCCAGTGTAAACACTGGAGGGTGCTGTTTTACCCAGAGGCTTGGTCTGCCACTCTATGTTTTTGTACTTGGTGAATGTCTTTGCTTCCAACTTGTATATTTTTAGTGCTAACAACCTGGGGCAGCCATTGTTTTTATTTACCTGCCCTCTTGACTGAAAATCAGTTGATATCTACTCTAACTTTAGCATGTTTCTTTTCAACCAAAGTAGAAAGTGCTATCAAGTTGGGGTAAATATTTGCTGACCGACTCCCCTGTGTTCATGTTTTTTATTCAGATCATTTACAGACCCCTTTTAGATGATTACAAAGAGAAGCTTTCCTTAATTCTATGTAAGAGTAAGTGCAATAACCTTTCAGCATACCCAGTTTAAACATTAGAGGGTGCTGTTTTACCTAGAGGTTTGGTCTGCCACTTGCTGTTTTTGTATTGAGTGTAGGCCTATCCTTTAAAAATGAATGACTATTTTCTAAATTCAGGGGGAAATGTTCATAAGTGTTGCATTTGCATGAAGTGCTTCCAATGTGTGAAAGGTCCACCCGTGCTGGGAAAATGCTGAGTCGTTCCAAAGATGTAAACTGGGCAATCAAAACTTGATGGGCTTTACAGAAATGCAGAGTGTCAACGGCCATGGCACAGCCGAGGGGGCATGGACACACTTATATTGGGTGCTGGTAAACCACATGGCTCAGACCAGCTCTTCCTAAAAGCAGACAACATGCTCCATGGATCTCGTCCGTTCCTACAGAGTTTCAAGCTATCATTTGGACAAGATTTGCAGCTACTACTACTCTCACTCTCGGTACCCTCACAATGGCACTGACTGTCTGTTGTATTTGGTAAGTGCTATTTGTTGGGGTAGTTTCAAGTGATCAGTGCTTCAAGAGACAATTGCCTTCCGGAACTACACTGTGTTCTCCATGCAATGGCCATTTAATCACAAAGTTCTACACATTAAGATTACTTCAAATGGGAGCATTGATTGGTCCTGTGTTCATAAGTGCTTCTCTTTGGGGTAGTTTTAATGAGGAAGTGATCTACAGGCAAGACTCAACCTCTTTTCAATGGAATTCAATTTTTCAGTGTAATTAATATGGTAAACCCTTGTACCTATCCCTCTATCCTATAAGTGATATCCGCTAAAGCCATTTTTCATTTCCGTTCCCTCTTGACTGAAAATATGTTGATATCTACTCTAACTCTAGCATCTTTCTTTTCAAACAAAGTAGAAAGTGCTATCAAGTTGGGGTAAATATTTACTGATTGACTCCCCTGTTTCCATGTTTGTTTGTTTTTTTTCAAATATTTTACATTTAAATAGCCTCTCTAGATAATTACAAAGACAAGTATTCCTGATTCTATGTAAGAATAAGTGCTTCTCTTGAGGACAGTCATGTTGGTGTTTGTTCATGATGTGGTTCTTTCACTGTCATCATGAGAAAAGCATTCCCAGTGTAAACACTGGAGGGTGCTGTTTTACCCAGAGGCTTGGTCTGCCACTCTATGTTTTTGTACTTGGTGAATGTCTTTGCTTCCAACTTGTATATTTTTAGTGCTAACAACCTGGGGCAGCCATTGTTTTTATTTACCTGCCCTCTTGACTGAAAATCAGTTGATATCTACTCTAACTTTAGCATGTTTCTTTTCAACCAAAGTAGAAAGTGCTATCAAGTTGGGGTAAATATTTGCTGACCGACTCCCCTGTGTTCATGTTTTTTATTCAGATCATTTACAGACCCCTTTTAGATTATTACAAAGAGAAGCTTTCCTTAATTCTATGTAAGAGTAAGTGCAATAACCTTTCAGCATACCCAGTTTAAACATTAGAGGGTGCTGTTTTACCTAGAGGTTTGGTCTGCCACTTGCTGTTTTTGTATTGAGTGTAGGCCTATCCTTTAAAAATGAATGACTATTTTCTAAATTCAGGGGGAAATGTTCATAAGTGTTGCATTTGCATGAAGTGCTTCCAATGTGTGAAAGGTCCACCCGTGCTGGGAAAATGCTGAGTCGTTCCAAAGATGTAAACTGGGCAATCAAAACTTGATGGGCTTTACAGAAATGCAGAGTGTCAACGGCCATGGCACAGCCGAGGGGGCATGGACACACTTATATTGGGTGCTGGTAAACCACATGGCTCAGACCAGCTCTTCCTAAAAGCAGACAACATGCTCCATGGATCTCGTCCGTTCCTACAGAGTTTCAAGCTATCATTTGGACAAGATTTGCAGCTACTACTACTCTCACTCTCGGTACCCTCACAATGGCACTGACTGTCTGTTGTATTTGGTAAGTGCTATTTGTTGGGGTAGTTTCAAGTGATCAGTGCTTCAAGAGACAATTGCCTTCTGGAACTACACTGTGTTCTCCATGCAATGGCCATTTAATCACAAAGTTCTACACATTAAGATTACTTCAAATGGGAGCATTGATTGGTCCTGTGTTCATAAGTGCTTCTCTTTGGGGTAGTTTTAATGAGGAAGTGATCTACAGGCAAGACTCAACCTCTTTTCAATGGAATTCCATTTTTCAGTGTAGTTAATATGGTAAACCCTTGTACCTATCCCTCTATCCTATAAGTGATATCCGCTAAATCCATTTTTCATTTCCGTTCCCTCTTGACTGAAAATATGTTGATATCTACTCTAACTCTAGCATCTTTCTTTTCAAACAAAGTAGAAAGTGCTATCAAGTTGGGGTAAATATTTACTGATTGACTCCCCTGTTTCCATGTTTGTTTGTTTTTTTTTCAAATATTTTACATTTAAATAGCCTCTCTAGATAATTACAAAGAGAAGTATTCCTGATTCTATGTAAGAATAAGTGCTTCTCTTGAGGACAGTCATGTTGGTGTTTGTTCATGATGTGGTTCTTTCACTGTCATCATGAGAAAAGCATTCCCAGTGTAAACACTGGAGGGTGCTGTTTTACCCAGAGGCTTGGTCTGCCACTCTATGTTTTTGTACTTGGTGAATGTCTTTGCTTCCAACTTGTATATTTTTAGTGCTAACCACCTGGGGCAGCCATTGTTTTTATTTACCTGCCCTCTTGACTGAAAATCAGTTGATATCTACTCTAACTTTAGCATGTTTCTTTTCAACCAAAGTAGAAAGTGCTATCAAGTTGGGGTAAATATTTGCTGACCAACTCCCCTGTGTTCATGTTTTTTATTCAGATCATTTACAGACCCCTTTTAGATGATTACAAAGAGAAGCTTTCCTTAATTATATGTAAGAGTAAGTGCAATAACCTTTCAGCATACCCAGTTTAAACATTAGAGGGTGCTGTTTTACCTAGAGGTTTGGTCTGCCACTTGCTGTTTTTGTATTGAGTGTAGGCCTATCCTTTAAAAATGAATGACTATTTTCTAAATTCAGGGGGAAATGTTCATAAGTGTTGCATTTGCATGAAGTGCTTCCAATGTGTGAAAGGTCCACCCGTGCTGGGAAAATGCTGAGTCGTTCCAAAGATGTAAACTGGGCAATCAAAACTTGATGGGCTTTACAGAAATGCAGAGTGTCAACGGCCATGGCACAGCCGAGGGGGCATGGACACACTTATATTGGGTGCTGGTAAACCACATGGCTCAGACCAGCTCTTCCTAAAAGCAGACAACATGCTCCATGGATCTCGTCCGTTCCTACAGAGTTTCAAGCTATCATTTGGACAAGATTTGCAGCTACTACTACTCTCACTCTCGGTACCCTCACAATGGCACTGACTGTCTGTTGTATTTGGTAAGTGCTATTTGTTGGGGTAGTTTCAAGTGATCAGTGCTTCAAGAGACAATTGCCTTCTGGAACTACACTGTGTTCTCCATGCAATGGCCATTTAATCACAAAGTTCTACACATTAAGATTACTTCAAATGGGAGCATTGATTGGTCCTGTGTTCATAAGTGCTTCTCTTTGGGGTAGTTTTAATGAGGAAGTGATCTACAGGCAAGACTCAACCTCTTTTCAATGGAATTCAATTTTTCAGTGTAATTAATATGGTAAACCCTTGTACCTATCCCTCTATCCTATAAGTGATATCCGCTAAAGCCATTTTTCATTTCCGTTCCCTCTTGACTGAAAATATGTTGATATCTACTCTAACTCTAGCATCTTTCTTTTCAAACAAAGTAGAAAGTGCTATCAAGTTGGGGTAAATATTTACTGATTGACTCCCCTGTTTCCATGTTTGTTTGTTTTTTTCAAATATTTTACATTTAAATAGCCTCTCTAGATAATTACAAAGAGAAGTATTCCTGATTCTATGTAAGAATAAGTGCTTCTCTTGAGGACAGTCATGTTGGTGTTTGTTCATGATGTGGTTCTTTCACTGTCATCATGAGAAAAGCATTCCCAGTGTAAACACTGGAGGGTGCTGTTTTACCCAGAGGCTTGGTCTGCCACTCTATGTTTTTGTACTTGGTGAATGTCTCTGCTTCCAACTTGTATATTTTTAGTGCTAACAACCTGGGGCAGCCATTGTTTTTATTTACCTGCCCTCTTGACTGAAAATCAGTTGATATCTACTCTAACTTTAGCATGTTTCTTTTCAACCAAAGTAGAAAGTGCTATCAAGTTGGGGTAAATATTTGCTGACCGACTCCCCTGTGTTCATGTTTTTTATTCAGATCATTTACAGACCCCTTTTAGATTATTACAAAGAGAAGCTTTCCTTAATTCTATGTAAGAGTAAGTGCAATAACCTTTCAGCATACCCAGTTTAAACATTAGAGGGTGCTGTTTTACCCAGAGGCTTGGTCTGCCACTCTATGTTTTTGTACTTGGTGAATGTCTTTGCTTCCAACTTGTATATTTTTAGTGCTAACAACCTGGGGCAGCCATTGTTTTTATTTACCTGCCCTCTTGACTGAAAATCAGTTGATATCTACTCTAACTTTAGCATTTTTCTTTTCAACCAAAGTAGAAAGTGCTATCAAGTTGGGGTAAATATTTGCTGACCGACTCCCCTGTGTTCATGTTTTTTATTCAGATCATTTACAGACCCCTTTTAGATGATTACAAAGAGAAGCTTTCCTTAATTCTATGTAAGAGTAAGTGCAATAACCTTTCAGCATACCCAGTTTAAACATTAGAGGGTGCTGTTTTACCTAGAGGTTTGGTCTGCCACTTGCTGTTTTTGTATTGAGTGTAGGCCTATCCTTTAAAAATGAATGACTATTTTCTAAATTCAGGGGGAAATGTTCATAAGTGTTGCATTTGCATGAAGTGCTTCCAATGTGTGAAAGGTCCACCCGTGCTGGGAAAATGCTGAGTCGTTCCAAAGATGTAAACTGGGCAATCAAAACTTGATGGGCTTTACAGAAATGCAGAGTGTCAACGGCCATGGCACAGCCGAGGGGGCATGGACACACTTATATTGGGTGCTGGTAAACCACATGGCTCAGACCAGCTCTTCCTAAAAGCAGACAACATGCTCCATGGATCTCGTCCGTTCCTACAGAGTTTCAAGCTATCATTTGGACAAGATTTGCAGCTACTACTACTCTCACTCTCGGTACCCTCACAATGGCACTGACTGTCTGTTGTATTTGGTAAGTGCTATTTGTTGGGGTAGTTTCAAGTGATCAGTGCTTCAAGAGACAATTGCCTTCTGGAACTACACTGTGTTCTCCATGCAATGGCCATTTAATCACAAAGTTCTACACATTAAGATTACTTCAAATGGGAGCATTGATTGGTCCTGTGTTCATAAGTGCTTCTCTTTGGGGTAGTTTTAATGAGGAAGTGATCTACAGGCAAGACTCAACCTCTTTTCAATGGAATTCCATTTTTCAGTGTAGTTAATATGGTAAACCCTTGTACCTATCCCTCTATCCTATAAGTGATATCCGCTAAATCCATTTTTCATTTCCGTTCCCTCTTGACTGAAAATATGTTGATATCTACTCTATAACTCTAGCATCTTTCTTTTCAAACAAAGTAGAAAGTGCTATCAAGTTGGGGTAAATATTTACTGATTGACTCCCCTGTTTCCATGTTTGTTTGTTTTTTTTTCAAATATTTTACATTTAAATAGCCTCTCTAGATAATTACAAAGAGAAGTATTCCTGATTCTATGTAAGAATAAGTGCTTCTCTTGAGGACAGTCATGTTGGTGTTTGTTCATGATGTGGTTCTTTCACTGTCATCATGAGAAAAGCATTCCCAGTGTAAACACTGGAGGGTGCTGTTTTACCCAGAGGCTTGGTCTGCCACTCTATGTTTTTGTACTTGGTGAATGTCTTTGCTTCCAACTTGTATATTTTTAGTGCTAACAACCTGGGGCAGCCATTGTTTTTATTTACCTGCCCTCTTGACTGAAAATCAGTTGATATCTACTCTAACTTTAGCATGTTTCTTTTCAACCAAAGTAGAAAGTGCTATCAAGTTGGGGTAAATATTTGCTGACCGACTCCCCTGTGTTCATGTTTTTTATTCAGATCATTTACAGACCCCTTTTAGATGATTACAAAGAGAAGCTTTCCTTAATTCTATGTAAGAGTAAGTGCAATAACCTTTCAGCATACCCAGTTTAAACATTAGAGGGTGCTGTTTTACCTAGAGGTTTGGTCTGCCACTTGCTGTTTTTGTATTGAGTGTAGGCCTATCCTTTAAAAATGAATGACTATTTTCTAAATTCAGGGGGAAATGTTCATAAGTGTTGCATTTGCATGAAGTGCTTCCAATGTGTGAAAGGTCCACCCGTGCTGGGAAAATGCTGAGTCGTTCCAAAGATGTAAACTGGGCAATCAAAACTTGATGGGCTTTACAGAAATGCAGAGTGTCAACGGCCATGGCACAGCCGAGGGGGCATGGACACACTTATATTGGGTGCTGGTAAACCACATGGCTCAGACCAGCTCTTCCTAAAAGCAGACAACATGCTCCATGGATCTCGTCCGTTCCTACAGAGTTTCAAGCTATCATTTGGACAAGATTTGCAGCTACTACTACTCTCACTCTCGGTACCCTCACAATGGCACTGACTGTCTGTTGTATTTGGTAAGTGCTATTTGTTGGGGTAGTTTCAAGTGATCAGTGCTTCAAGAGACAATTGCCTTCTGGAACTACACTGTGTTCTCCATGCAATGGCCATTTAATCACAAAGTTCTACACATTAAGATTACTTCAAATGGGAGCATTGATTGGTCCTGTGTTCATAAGTGCTTCTCTTTGGGGTAGTTTTAATGAGGAAGTGATCTACAGGCAAGACTCAACCTCTTTTCAATGGAATTCCATTTTTCAGTGTAATTAATATGGTAAACCCTTGTACCTATCCCTCTATCCTATAAGTGATGTCCGCTAAATCCATTTTTCATTTCCGTTCCCTCTTGACTGAAAATATGTTGATATCTACTCTAACTCTAGCATCTTTCTTTTCAAACAAAGTAGAAAGTGCTATCAAGTTGGGGTAAATATTTACTGATTGACTCCCCTGTTTCCATGTTTGTTTGTTTTTTTTTCAAATATTTTACATTTAAATAGCCTCTCTAGATAATTACAAAGAGAAGTATTCCTGATTCTAAAACTTGATGGGCTTTACAGAAATGCAGAGTGTCAACGGCCATGGCACAGCCGAGGGGGCATGGACACACTTATATTGGGTGCTGGTAAACCACATGGCTCAGACCAGCTCTTCCTAAAAGCAGACAACATGCTCCATGGATCTCGTCCGTTCCTACAGAGTTTCAAGCTATCATTTGGACAAGATTTGCAGCTACTACTACTCTCACTCTCGGTACCCTCACAATGGCACTGACTGTCTGTTGTATTTGGTAAGTGCTATTTGTTGGGGTAGTTTCAAGTGATCAGTGCTTCAAGAGACAATTGCCTTCTGGAACTACACTGTGTTCTCCATGCAATGGCCATTTAATCACAAAGTTCTACACATTAAGATTACTTCAAATGGGAGCATTGATTGGTCCTGTGTTCATAAGTGCTTCTCTTTGGGGTAGTTTTAATGAGGAAGTGATCTACAGGCAAGACTCAACCTCTTTTCAATGGAATTCCATTTTTCAGTGTAGTTAATATGGTAAACCCTTGTACCTATCCCTCTATCCTATAAGTGATATCCGCTAAATCCATTTTTCATTTCCGTTCCCTCTTGACTGAAAATATGTTGATATCTACTCTAACTCTAGCATCTTTCTTTTCAAACAAAGTAGAAAGTGCTATCAAGTTGGGGTAAATATTTACTGATTGACTCCCCTGTTTCCATGTTTGTTTGTTTTTTTTTCAAATATTTTACATTTAAATAGCCTCTCTAGATAATTACAAAGAGAAGTATTCCTGATTCTATGTAAGAATAAGTGCTTCTCTTGAGGACAGTCATGTTGGTGTTTGTTCATGATGTGGTTCTTTCACTGTCATCATGAGAAAAGCATTCCCAGTGTAAACACTGGAGGGTGCTGTTTTACCCAGAGGCTTGGTCTGCCACTCTATGTTTTTGTACTTGGTGAATGTCTTTGCTTCCAACTTGTATATTTTTAGTGCTAACAACCTGGGGCAGCCATTGTTTTTATTTACCTGCCCTCTTGACTGAAAATCAGTTGATATCTACTCTAACTTTAGCATGTTTCTTTTCAACCAAAGTAGAAAGTGCTATCAAGTTGGGGTAAATATTTGCTGACCGACTCCCCTGTGTTCATGTTTTTTATTCAGATCATTTACAGACCCTTTTAGATGATTACAAAGAGAAGCTTTCCTTAATTCTATGTAAGAGTAAGTGCAATAACCTTTCAGCATACCCAGTTTAAACATTAGAGGGTGCTGTTTTACCTAGAGGTTTGGTCTGCCACTTGCTGTTTTTGTATTGAGTGTAGGCCTATCCTTTAAAAATGAATGACTATTTTCTAAATTCAGGGGGAAATGTTCATAAGTGTTGCATTTGCATGAAGTGCTTCCAATGTGTGAAAGGTCCACCCGTGCTGGGAAAATGCTGAGTCGTTCCAAAGATGTAAACTGGGCAATCAAAACTTGATGGGCTTTACAGAAATGCAGAGTGTCAACGGCCATGGCACAGCCGAGGGGGCATGGACACACTTATATTGGGTGCTGGTAAACCACATGGCTCAGACCAGCTCTTCCTAAAAGCAGACAACATGCTCCATGGATCTCGTCCGTTCCTACAGAGTTTCAAGCTATCATTTGGACAAGATTTGCAGCTACTACTACTCTCACTCTCGGTACCCTCACAATGGCACTGACTGTCTGTTGTATTTGGTAAGTGCTATTTGTTGGGGTAGTTTCAAGTGATCAGTGCTTCAAGAGACAATTGCCTTCTGGAACTACACTGTGTTCTCCATGCAATGGCCATTTAATCACAAAGTTCTACACATTAAGATTACTTCAAATGGGAGCATTGATTGGTCCTGTGTTCATAAGTGCTTCTCTTTGGGGTAGTTTTAATGAGGAAGTGATCTACAGGCAAGACTCAACCTCTTTTCAATGGAATTCCATTTTTCAGTGTAGTTAATATGGTAAACCCTTGTACCTATCCCTCTATCCTATAAGTGATATCCGCTAAATCCATTTTTCATTTCCGTTCCCTCTTGACTGAAAATATGTTGATATCTACTCTAACTCTAGCATCTTTCTTTTCAAACAAAGTAGAAAGTGCTATCAAGTTGGGGTAAATATTTACTGATTGACTCCCCTGTTTCCATGTTTGTTTGTTTTTTTTTCAAATATTTTACATTTAAATAGCCTCTCTAGATAATTACAAAGAGAAGTATTCCTGATTATATGTAAGAATAAGTGCTTCTCTTGAGGACAGTCATGTTGGTGTTTGTTCATGATGTGGTTCTTTCACTGCCATCATGAGAAAAGCATTCCCAGTGTAAACACTGGAGGGTGCTGTTTTACCCAGAGGCTTGGTCTGCCACTCTATGTTTTTGTACTTGGTGAATGTATTTGCTTCCAACTTGTATATTTTTAGTGCTAACAACCTGGGGCAGCCATTGTTTTTATTTACCTGCCCTCTTGACTGAAAATCAGTTGATATCTACTCTAACTTTAGCATGTTTCTTTTCAACCAAAGTAGAAAGTGCTATCAAGTTGGGGTAAATATTTGCTGACCGACTCCCCTGTGTTCATGTTTTTTATTCAGATCATTTACAGACCCCTTTTAGATGATTACAAAGAGAAGCTTTCCTTAATTCTATGTAAGAGTAAGTGCAATAACCTTTCAGCATACCCAGTTTAAACATTAGAGGGTGCTGTTTTACCTAGAGGTTTGGTCTGCCACTTGCTGTTTTTGTATTGAGTGTAGGCCTATCCTTTAAAAATGAATGACTATTTTCTAAATTCAGGGGGAAATGTTCATAAGTGTTGCATTTGCATGAAGTGCTTCCAATGTGTGAAAGGTCCACCCGTGCTGGGAAAATGCTGAGTCGTTCCAAAGATGTAAACTGGGCAATCAAAACTTGATGGGCTTTACAGAAATGCAGAGTGTCAACGGCCATGGCACAGCCGAGGGGGCATGGACACACTTATATTGGGTGCTGGTAAACCACATGGCTCAGACCAGCTCTTCCTAAAAGCAGACAACATGCTCCATGGATCTCGTCCGTTCCTACAGAGTTTCAAGCTATCATTTGGACAAGATTTGCAGCTACTACTACTCTCACTCTCGGTACCCTCACAATGGCACTGACTGTCTGTTGTATTTGGTAAGTGCTATTTGTTGGGGTAGTTTCAAGTGATCAGTGCTTCAAGAGACAATTGCCTTCCGGAACTACACTGTGTTCTCCATGCAATGGCCATTTAATCACAAAGTTCTACACATTAAGATTACTTCAAATGGGAGCATTGATTGGTCCTGTGTTCATAAGTGCTTCTCTTTGGGGTAGTTTTAATGAGGAAGTGATCTACAGGCAAGACTCAACCTCTTTTCAATGGAATTCAATTTTTCAGTGTAATTAATATGGTAAACCCTTGTACCTATCCCTCTATCCTATAAGTGATATCCGCTAAAGCCATTTTTCATTTCCGTTCCCTCTTGACTGAAAATATGTTGATATCTACTCTAACTCTAGCATCTTTCTTTTCAAACAAAGTAGAAAGTGCTATCAAGTTGGGGTAAATATTTACTGATTGACTCCCCTGTTTCCATGTTTGTTTGTTTTTTTTCAAATATTTTACATTTAAATAGCCTCTCTAGATAATTACAAAGACAAGTATTCCTGATTCTATGTAAGAATAAGTGCTTCTCTTGAGGACAGTCATGTTGGTGTTTGTTCATGATGTGGTTCTTTCACTGTCATCATGAGAAAAGCATTCCCAGTGTAAACACTGGAGGGTGCTGTTTTACCCAGAGGCTTGGTCTGCCACTCTATGTTTTTGTACTTGGTGAATGTCTTTGCTTCCAACTTGTATATTTTTAGTGCTAACAACCTGGGGCAGCCATTGTTTTTATTTACCTGCCCTCTTGACTGAAAATCAGTTGATATCTACTCTAACTTTAGCATGTTTCTTTTCAACCAAAGTAGAAAGTGCTATCAAGTTGGGGTAAATATTTGCTGACCGACTCCCCTGTGTTCATGTTTTTTATTCAGATCATTTACAGACCCCTTTTAGATTATTACAAAGAGAAGCTTTCCTTAATTCTATGTAAGAGTAAGTGCAATAACCTTTCAGCATACCCAGTTTAAACATTAGAGGGTGCTGTTTTACCTAGAGGTTTGGTCTGCCACTTGCTGTTTTTGTATTGAGTGTAGGCCTATCCTTTAAAAATGAATGACTATTTTCTAAATTCAGGGGGAAATGTTCATAAGTGTTGCATTTGCATGAAGTGCTTCCAATGTGTGAAAGGTCCACCCGTGCTGGGAAAATGCTGAGTCGTTCCAAAGATGTAAACTGGGCAATCAAAACTTGATGGGCTTTACAGAAATGCAGAGTGTCAACGGCCATGGCACAGCCGAGGGGGCATGGACACACTTATATTGGGTGCTGGTAAACCACATGGCTCAGACCAGCTCTTCCTAAAAGCAGACAACATGCTCCATGGATCTCGTCCGTTCCTACAGAGTTTCAAGCTATCATTTGGACAAGATTTGCAGCTACTACTACTCTCACTCTCGGTACCCTCACAATGGCACTGACTGTCTGTTGTATTTGGTAAGTGCTATTTGTTGGGGTAGTTTCAAGTGATCAGTGCTTCAAGAGACAATTGCCTTCTGGAACTACACTGTGTTCTCCATGCAATGGCCATTTAATCACAAAGTTCTACACATTAAGATTACTTCAAATGGGAGCATTGATTGGTCCTGTGTTCATAAGTGCTTCTCTTTGGGGTAGTTTTAATGAGGAAGTGATCTACAGGCAAGACTCAACCTCTTTTCAATGGAATTCCATTTTTCAGTGTAGTTAATATGGTAAACCCTTGTACCTATCCCTCTATCCTATAAGTGATATCCGCTAAATCCATTTTTCATTTCCGTTCCCTCTTGACTGAAAATATGTTGATATCTACTCTAACTCTAGCATCTTTCTTTTCAAACAAAGTAGAAAGTGCTATCAAGTTGGGGTAAATATTTACTGATTGACTCCCCTGTTTCCATGTTTGTTTGTTTTTTTTTCAAATATTTTACATTTAAATAGCCTCTCTAGATAATTACAAAGAGAAGTATTCCTGATTCTATGTAAGAATAAGTGCTTCTCTTGAGGACAGTCATGTTGGTGTTTGTTCATGATGTGGTTCTTTCACTGTCATCATGAGAAAAGCATTCCCAGTGTAAACACTGGAGGGTGCTGTTTTACCCAGAGGCTTGGTCTGCCACTCTATGTTTTTGTACTTGGTGAATGTCTTTGCTTCCAACTTGTATATTTTTAGTGCTAACCACCTGGGGCAGCCATTGTTTTTATTTACCTGCCCTCTTGACTGAAAATCAGTTGATATCTACTCTAACTTTAGCATGTTTCTTTTCAACCAAAGTAGAAAGTGCTATCAAGTTGGGGTAAATATTTGCTGACCAACTCCCCTGTGTTCATGTTTTTTATTCAGATCATTTACAGACCCCTTTTAGATGATTACAAAGAGAAGCTTTCCTTAATTATATGTAAGAGTAAGTGCAATAACCTTTCAGCATACCCAGTTTAAACATTAGAGGGTGCTGTTTTACCTAGAGGTTTGGTCTGCCACTTGCTGTTTTTGTATTGAGTGTAGGCCTATCCTTTAAAAATGAATGACTATTTTCTAAATTCAGGGGGAAATGTTCATAAGTGTTGCATTTGCATGAAGTGCTTCCAATGTGTGAAAGGTCCACCCGTGCTGGGAAAATGCTGAGTCGTTCCAAAGATGTAAACTGGGCAATCAAAACTTGATGGGCTTTACAGAAATGCAGAGTGTCAACGGCCATGGCACAGCCGAGGGGGCATGGACACACTTATATTGGGTGCTGGTAAACCACATGGCTCAGACCAGCTCTTCCTAAAAGCAGACAACATGCTCCATGGATCTCGTCCGTTCCTACAGAGTTTCAAGCTATCATTTGGACAAGATTTGCAGCTACTACTACTCTCACTCTCGGTACCCTCACAATGGCACTGACTGTCTGTTGTATTTGGTAAGTGCTATTTGTTGGGGTAGTTTCAAGTGATCAGTGCTTCAAGAGACAATTGCCTTCTGGAACTACACTGTGTTCTCCATGCAATGGCCATTTAATCACAAAGTTCTACACATTAAGATTACTTCAAATGGGAGCATTGATTGGTCCTGTGTTCATAAGTGCTTCTCTTTGGGGTAGTTTTAATGAGGAAGTGATCTACAGGCAAGACTCAACCTCTTTTCAATGGAATTCAATTTTTCAGTGTAATTAATATGGTAAACCCTTGTACCTATCCCTCTATCCTATAAGTGATATCCGCTAAAGCCATTTTTCATTTCCGTTCCCTCTTGACTGAAAATATGTTGATATCTACTCTAACTCTAGCATCTTTCTTTTCAAACAAAGTAGAAAGTGCTATCAAGTTGGGGTAAATATTTACTGATTGACTCCCCTGTTTCCATGTTTGTTTGTTTTTTTCAAATATTTTACATTTAAATAGCCTCTCTAGATAATTACAAAGAGAAGTATTCCTGATTCTATGTAAGAATAAGTGCTTCTCTTGAGGACAGTCATGTTGGTGTTTGTTCATGATGTGGTTCTTTCACTGTCATCATGAGAAAAGCATTCCCAGTGTAAACACTGGAGGGTGCTGTTTTACCCAGAGGCTTGGTCTGCCACTCTATGTTTTTGTACTTGGTGAATGTCTCTGCTTCCAACTTGTATATTTTTAGTGCTAACAACCTGGGGCAGCCATTGTTTTTATTTACCTGCCCTCTTGACTGAAAATCAGTTGATATCTACTCTAACTTTAGCATGTTTCTTTTCAACCAAAGTAGAAAGTGCTATCAAGTTGGGGTAAATATTTGCTGACCGACTCCCCTGTGTTCATGTTTTTTATTCAGATCATTTACAGACCCCTTTTAGATTATTACAAAGAGAAGCTTTCCTTAATTCTATGTAAGAGTAAGTGCAATAACCTTTCAGCATACCCAGTTTAAACATTAGAGGGTGCTGTTTTACCCAGAGGCTTGGTCTGCCACTCTATGTTTTTGTACTTGGTGAATGTCTTTGCTTCCAACTTGTATATTTTTAGTGCTAACAACCTGGGGCAGCCATTGTTTTTATTTACCTGCCCTCTTGACTGAAAATCAGTTGATATCTACTCTAACTTTAGCATTTTTCTTTTCAACCAAAGTAGAAAGTGCTATCAAGTTGGGGTAAATATTTGCTGACCGACTCCCCTGTGTTCATGTTTTTTATTCAGATCATTTACAGACCCCTTTTAGATGATTACAAAGAGAAGCTTTCCTTAATTCTATGTAAGAGTAAGTGCAATAACCTTTCAGCATACCCAGTTTAAACATTAGAGGGTGCTGTTTTACCTAGAGGTTTGGTCTGCCACTTGCTGTTTTTGTATTGAGTGTAGGCCTATCCTTTAAAAATGAATGACTATTTTCTAAATTCAGGGGGAAATGTTCATAAGTGTTGCATTTGCATGAAGTGCTTCCAATGTGTGAAAGGTCCACCCGTGCTGGGAAAATGCTGAGTCGTTCCAAAGATGTAAACTGGGCAATCAAAACTTGATGGGCTTTACAGAAATGCAGAGTGTCAACGGCCATGGCACAGCCGAGGGGGCATGGACACACTTATATTGGGTGCTGGTAAACCACATGGCTCAGACCAGCTCTTCCTAAAAGCAGACAACATGCTCCATGGATCTCGTCCGTTCCTACAGAGTTTCAAGCTATCATTTGGACAAGATTTGCAGCTACTACTACTCTCACTCTCGGTACCCTCACAATGGCACTGACTGTCTGTTGTATTTGGTAAGTGCTATTTGTTGGGGTAGTTTCAAGTGATCAGTGCTTCAAGAGACAATTGCCTTCTGGAACTACACTGTGTTCTCCATGCAATGGCCATTTAATCACAAAGTTCTACACATTAAGATTACTTCAAATGGGAGCATTGATTGGTCCTGTGTTCATAAGTGCTTCTCTTTGGGGTAGTTTTAATGAGGAAGTGATCTACAGGCAAGACTCAACCTCTTTTCAATGGAATTCCATTTTTCAGTGTAGTTAATATGGTAAACCCTTGTACCTATCCCTCTATCCTATAAGTGATATCCGCTAAATCCATTTTTCATTTCCGTTCCCTCTTGACTGAAAATATGTTGATATCTACTCTATAACTCTAGCATCTTTCTTTTCAAACAAAGTAGAAAGTGCTATCAAGTTGGGGTAAATATTTACTGATTGACTCCCCTGTTTCCATGTTTGTTTGTTTTTTTTTCAAATATTTTACATTTAAATAGCCTCTCTAGATAATTACAAAGAGAAGTATTCCTGATTCTATGTAAGAATAAGTGCTTCTCTTGAGGACAGTCATGTTGGTGTTTGTTCATGATGTGGTTCTTTCACTGTCATCATGAGAAAAGCATTCCCAGTGTAAACACTGGAGGGTGCTGTTTTACCCAGAGGCTTGGTCTGCCACTCTATGTTTTTGTACTTGGTGAATGTCTTTGCTTCCAACTTGTATATTTTTAGTGCTAACAACCTGGGGCAGCCATTGTTTTTATTTACCTGCCCTCTTGACTGAAAATCAGTTGATATCTACTCTAACTTTAGCATGTTTCTTTTCAACCAAAGTAGAAAGTGCTATCAAGTTGGGGTAAATATTTGCTGACCGACTCCCCTGTGTTCATGTTTTTTATTCAGATCATTTACAGACCCCTTTTAGATGATTACAAAGAGAAGCTTTCCTTAATTCTATGTAAGAGTAAGTGCAATAACCTTTCAGCATACCCAGTTTAAACATTAGAGGGTGCTGTTTTACCTAGAGGTTTGGTCTGCCACTTGCTGTTTTTGTATTGAGTGTAGGCCTATCCTTTAAAAATGAATGACTATTTTCTAAATTCAGGGGGAAATGTTCATAAGTGTTGCATTTGCATGAAGTGCTTCCAATGTGTGAAAGGTCCACCCGTGCTGGGAAAATGCTGAGTCGTTCCAAAGATGTAAACTGGGCAATCAAAACTTGATGGGCTTTACAGAAATGCAGAGTGTCAACGGCCATGGCACAGCCGAGGGGGCATGGACACACTTATATTGGGTGCTGGTAAACCACATGGCTCAGACCAGCTCTTCCTAAAAGCAGACAACATGCTCCATGGATCTCGTCCGTTCCTACAGAGTTTCAAGCTATCATTTGGACAAGATTTGCAGCTACTACTACTCTCACTCTCGGTACCCTCACAATGGCACTGACTGTCTGTTGTATTTGGTAAGTGCTATTTGTTGGGGTAGTTTCAAGTGATCAGTGCTTCAAGAGACAATTGCCTTCTGGAACTACACTGTGTTCTCCATGCAATGGCCATTTAATCACAAAGTTCTACACATTAAGATTACTTCAAATGGGAGCATTGATTGGTCCTGTGTTCATAAGTGCTTCTCTTTGGGGTAGTTTTAATGAGGAAGTGATCTACAGGCAAGACTCAACCTCTTTTCAATGGAATTCCATTTTTCAGTGTAATTAATATGGTAAACCCTTGTACCTATCCCTCTATCCTATAAGTGATGTCCGCTAAATCCATTTTTCATTTCCGTTCCCTCTTGACTGAAAATATGTTGATATCTACTCTAACTCTAGCATCTTTCTTTTCAAACAAAGTAGAAAGTGCTATCAAGTTGGGGTAAATATTTACTGATTGACTCCCCTGTTTCCATGTTTGTTTGTTTTTTTTTCAAATATTTTACATTTAAATAGCCTCTCTAGATAATTACAAAGAGAAGTATTCCTGATTCTAAAACTTGATGGGCTTTACAGAAATGCAGAGTGTCAACGGCCATGGCACAGCCGAGGGGGCATGGACACACTTATATTGGGTGCTGGTAAACCACATGGCTCAGACCAGCTCTTCCTAAAAGCAGACAACATGCTCCATGGATCTCGTCCGTTCCTACAGAGTTTCAAGCTATCATTTGGACAAGATTTGCAGCTACTACTACTCTCACTCTCGGTACCCTCACAATGGCACTGACTGTCTGTTGTATTTGGTAAGTGCTATTTGTTGGGGTAGTTTCAAGTGATCAGTGCTTCAAGAGACAATTGCCTTCTGGAACTACACTGTGTTCTCCATGCAATGGCCATTTAATCACAAAGTTCTACACATTAAGATTACTTCAAATGGGAGCATTGATTGGTCCTGTGTTCATAAGTGCTTCTCTTTGGGGTAGTTTTAATGAGGAAGTGATCTACAGGCAAGACTCAACCTCTTTTCAATGGAATTCCATTTTTCAGTGTAGTTAATATGGTAAACCCTTGTACCTATCCCTCTATCCTATAAGTGATATCCGCTAAATCCATTTTTCATTTCCGTTCCCTCTTGACTGAAAATATGTTGATATCTACTCTAACTCTAGCATCTTTCTTTTCAAACAAAGTAGAAAGTGCTATCAAGTTGGGGTAAATATTTACTGATTGACTCCCCTGTTTCCATGTTTGTTTGTTTTTTTTTCAAATATTTTACATTTAAATAGCCTCTCTAGATAATTACAAAGAGAAGTATTCCTGATTCTATGTAAGAATAAGTGCTTCTCTTGAGGACAGTCATGTTGGTGTTTGTTCATGATGTGGTTCTTTCACTGTCATCATGAGAAAAGCATTCCCAGTGTAAACACTGGAGGGTGCTGTTTTACCCAGAGGCTTGGTCTGCCACTCTATGTTTTTGTACTTGGTGAATGTCTTTGCTTCCAACTTGTATATTTTTAGTGCTAACAACCTGGGGCAGCCATTGTTTTTATTTACCTGCCCTCTTGACTGAAAATCAGTTGATATCTACTCTAACTTTAGCATGTTTCTTTTCAACCAAAGTAGAAAGTGCTATCAAGTTGGGGTAAATATTTGCTGACCGACTCCCCTGTGTTCATGTTTTTTATTCAGATCATTTACAGACCCTTTTAGATGATTACAAAGAGAAGCTTTCCTTAATTCTATGTAAGAGTAAGTGCAATAACCTTTCAGCATACCCAGTTTAAACATTAGAGGGTGCTGTTTTACCTAGAGGTTTGGTCTGCCACTTGCTGTTTTTGTATTGAGTGTAGGCCTATCCTTTAAAAATGAATGACTATTTTCTAAATTCAGGGGGAAATGTTCATAAGTGTTGCATTTGCATGAAGTGCTTCCAATGTGTGAAAGGTCCACCCGTGCTGGGAAAATGCTGAGTCGTTCCAAAGATGTAAACTGGGCAATCAAAACTTGATGGGCTTTACAGAAATGCAGAGTGTCAACGGCCATGGCACAGCCGAGGGGGCATGGACACACTTATATTGGGTGCTGGTAAACCACATGGCTCAGACCAGCTCTTCCTAAAAGCAGACAACATGCTCCATGGATCTCGTCCGTTCCTACAGAGTTTCAAGCTATCATTTGGACAAGATTTGCAGCTACTACTACTCTCACTCTCGGTACCCTCACAATGGCACTGACTGTCTGTTGTATTTGGTAAGTGCTATTTGTTGGGGTAGTTTCAAGTGATCAGTGCTTCAAGAGACAATTGCCTTCTGGAACTACACTGTGTTCTCCATGCAATGGCCATTTAATCACAAAGTTCTACACATTAAGATTACTTCAAATGGGAGCATTGATTGGTCCTGTGTTCATAAGTGCTTCTCTTTGGGGTAGTTTTAATGAGGAAGTGATCTACAGGCAAGACTCAACCTCTTTTCAATGGAATTCCATTTTTCAGTGTAGTTAATATGGTAAACCCTTGTACCTATCCCTCTATCCTATAAGTGATATCCGCTAAATCCATTTTTCATTTCCGTTCCCTCTTGACTGAAAATATGTTGATATCTACTCTAACTCTAGCATCTTTCTTTTCAAACAAAGTAGAAAGTGCTATCAAGTTGGGGTAAATATTTACTGATTGACTCCCCTGTTTCCATGTTTGTTTGTTTTTTTTTCAAATATTTTACATTTAAATAGCCTCTCTAGATAATTACAAAGAGAAGTATTCCTGATTATATGTAAGAATAAGTGCTTCTCTTGAGGACAGTCATGTTGGTGTTTGTTCATGATGTGGTTCTTTCACTGCCATCATGAGAAAAGCATTCCCAGTGTAAACACTGGAGGGTGCTGTTTTACCCAGAGGCTTGGTCTGCCACTCTATGTTTTTGTACTTGGTGAATGTATTTGCTTCCAACTTGTATATTTTTAGTGCTAACAACCTGGGGCAGCCATTGTTTTTATTTACCTGCCCTCTTGACTGAAAATCAGTTGATATCTACTCTAACTTTAGCATGTTTCTTTTCAACCAAAGTAGAAAGTGCTATCAAGTTGGGGTAAATATTTGCTGACCGACTCCCCTGTGTTCATGTTTTTTATTCAGATCATTTACAGACCCCTTTTAGATGATTACAAAGAGAAGCTTTCCTTAATTCTATGTAAGAGTAAGTGCAATAACCTTTCAGCATACCCAGTTTAAACATTAGAGGGTGCTGTTTTACCTAGAGGTTTGGTCTGCCACTTGCTGTTTTTGTATTGAGTGTAGGCCTATCCTTTAAAAATGAATGACTATTTTCTAAATTCAGGGGGAAATGTTCATAAGTGTTGCATTTGCATGAAGTGCTTCCAATGTGTGAAAGGTCCACCCGTGCTGGGAAAATGCTGAGTCGTTCCAAAGATGTAAACTGGGCAATCAAAACTTGATGGGCTTTACAGAAATGCAGAGTGTCAACGGCCATGGCACAGCCGAGGGGGCATGGACACACTTATATTGGGTGCTGGTAAACCACATGGCTCAGACCAGCTCTTCCTAAAAGCAGACAACATGCTCCATGGATCTCGTCCGTTCCTACAGAGTTTCAAGCTATCATTTGGACAAGATTTGCAGCTACTACTACTCTCACTCTCGGTACCCTCACAATGGCACTGACTGTCTGTTGTATTTGGTAAGTGCTATTTGTTGGGGTAGTTTCAAGTGATCAGTGCTTCAAGAGACAATTGCCTTCTGGAACTACACTGTGTTCTCCATGCAATGGCCATTTAATCACAAAGTTCTACACATTAAGATTACTTCAAATGGGAGCATTGATTGGTCCTGTGTTCATAAGTGCTTCTCTTTGGGGTAGTTTTAATGAGGAAGTGATCTACAGGCAAGACTCAACCTCTTTTCAATGGAATTCCATTTTTCAGTGTAGTTAATATGGTAAACCCTTGTACCTATCCCTCTATCCTATAAGTGATATCCGCTAAATCCATTTTTCATTTCCGTTCCCTCTTGACTGAAAATATGTTGATATCTACTCTAACTCTAGCATCTTTCTTTTCAAACAAAGTAGAAAGTGCTATCAAGTTGGGGTAAATATTTACTGATTGACTCCCCTGTTTCCATGTTTGTTTGTTTTTTTTTCAAATATTTTACATTTAAATAGCCTCTCTAGATAATTACAAAGAGAAGTATTCCTGATTATATGTAAGAATAAGTGCTTCTCTTGAGGACAGTCATGTTGGTGTTTGTTCATGATGTGGTTCTTTCACTGCCATCATGAGAAAAGCATTCCCAGTGTAAACACTGGAGGGTGCTGTTTTACCCAGAGGCTTGGTCTGCCACTCTATGTTTTTGTACTTGGTGAATGTATTTGCTTCCAACTTGTATATTTTTAGTGCTAACAACCTGGGGCAGCCATTGTTTTTATTTACCTGCCCTCTTGACTGAAAATCAGTTGATATCTACTCTAACTTTAGCATGTTTCTTTTCAACCAAAGTAGAAAGTGCTATCAAGTTGGGGTAAATATTTGCTGACCGACTCCCCTGTGTTCATGTTTTTTATTCAGATCATTTACAGACCCCTTTTAGATGATTACAAAGAGAAGCTTTCCTTAATTCTATGTAAGAGTAAGTGCAATAACCTTTCAGCATACCCAGTTTAAACATTAGAGGGTGCTGTTTTACCTAGAGGTTTGGTCTGCCACTTGCTGTTTTTGTATTGAGTGTAGGCCTATCCTTTAAAAATGAATGACTATTTTCTAAATTCAGGGGGAAATGTTCATAAGTGTTGCATTTGCATGAAGTGCTTCCAATGTGTGAAAGGTCCACCCGTGCTGGGAAAATGCTGAGTCGTTCCAAAGATGTAAACTGGGCAATCAAAACTTGATGGGCTTTACAGAAATGCAGAGTGTCAACGGCCATGGCACAGCCGAGGGGGCATGGACACACTTATATTGGGTGCTGGTAAACCACATGGCTCAGACCAGCTCTTCCTAAAAGCAGACAACATGCTCCATGGATCTCGTCCGTTCCTACAGAGTTTCAAGCTATCATTTGGACAAGATTTGCAGCTACTACTACTCTCACTCTCGGTACCCTCACAATGGCACTGACTGTCTGTTGTATTTGGTAAGTGCTATTTGTTGGGGTAGTTTCAAGTGATCAGTGCTTCAAGAGACAATTGCCTTCTGGAACTACACTGTGTTCTCCATGCAATGGCCATTTAATCACAAAGTTCTACACATTAAGATTACTTCAAATGGGAGCATTGATTGGTCCTGTGTTCATAAGTGCTTCTCTTTGGGGTAGTTTTAATGAGGAAGTGATCTACAGGCAAGACTCAACCTCTTTTCAATGGAATTCCATTTTTCAGTGTAGTTAATATGGTAAACCCTTGTACCTATCCCTCTATCCTATAAGTGATATCCGCTAAATCCATTTTTCATTTCCGTTCCCTCTTGACTGAAAATATGTTGATATCTACTCTAACTCTAGCATCTTTCTTTTCAAACAAAGTAGAAAGTGCTATCAAGTTGGGGTAAATATTTACTGATTGACTCCCCTGTTTCCATGTTTGTTTGTTTTTTTTTCAAATATTTTACATTTAAATAGCCTCTCTAGATAATTACAAAGAGAAGTATTCCTGATTATATGTAAGAATAAGTGCTTCTCTTGAGGACAGTCATGTTGGTGTTTGTTCATGATGTGGTTCTTTCACTGCCATCATGAGAAAAGCATTCCCAGTGTAAACACTGGAGGGTGCTGTTTTACCCAGAGGCTTGGTCTGCCACTCTATGTTTTTGTACTTGGTGAATGTATTTGCTTCCAACTTGTATATTTTTAGTGCTAACAACCTGGGGCAGCCATTGTTTTTATTTACCTGCCCTCTTGACTGAAAATCAGTTGATATCTACTCTAACTTTAGCATGTTTCTTTTCAACCAAAGTAGAAAGTGCTATCAAGTTGGGGTAAATATTTGCTGACCGACTCCCCTGTGTTCATGTTTTTTATTCAGATCATTTACAGACCCCTTTTAGATGATTACAAAGAGAAGCTTTCCTTAATTCTATGTAAGAGTAAGTGCAATAACCTTTCAGCATACCCAGTTTAAACATTAGAGGGTGCTGTTTTACCTAGAGGTTTGGTCTGCCACTTGCTGTTTTTGTATTGAGTGTAGGCCTATCCTTTAAAAATGAATGACTATTTTCTAAATTCAGGGGGAAATGTTCATAAGTGTTGCATTTGCATGAAGTGCTTCCAATGTGTGAAAGGTCCACCCGTGCTGGGAAAATGCTGAGTCGTTCCAAAGATGTAAACTGGGCAATCAAAACTTGATGGGCTTTACAGAAATGCAGAGTGTCAACGGCCATGGCACAGCCGAGGGGGCATGGACACACTTATATTGGGTGCTGGTAAACCACATGGCTCAGACCAGCTCTTCCTAAAAGCAGACAACATGCTCCATGGATCTCGTCCGTTCCTACAGAGTTTCAAGCTATCATTTGGACAAGATTTGCAGCTACTACTACTCTCACTCTCGGTACCCTCACAATGGCACTGACTGTCTGTTGTATTTGGTAAGTGCTATTTGTTGGGGTAGTTTCAAGTGATCAGTGCTTCAAGAGACAATTGCCTTCTGGAACTACACTGTGTTCTCCATGCAATGGCCATTTAATCACAAAGTTCTACACATTAAGATTACTTCAAATGGGAGCATTGATTGGTCCTGTGTTCATAAGTGCTTCTCTTTGGGGTAGTTTTAATGAGGAAGTGATCTACAGGCAAGACTCAACCTCTTTTCAATGGAATTCCATTTTTCAGTGTAGTTAATATGGTAAACCCTTGTACCTATCCCTCTATCCTATAAGTGATATCCGCTAAATCCATTTTTCATTTCCGTTCCCTCTTGACTGAAAATATGTTGATATCTACTCTAACTCTAGCATCTTTCTTTTCAAACAAAGTAGAAAGTGCTATCAAGTTGGGGTAAATATTTACTGATTGACTCCCCTGTTTCCATGTTTGTTTGTTTTTTTTCAAATATTTTACATTTAAATAGCCTCTCTAGATAATTACAAAGAGAAGTATTCCTGATTCTATGTAAGAATAAGTGCTTCTCTTGAGGACAGTCATGTTGGTGTTTGTTCATGATGTGGTTCTTTCACTGCCATCATGAGAAAAGCATTCCCAGTGTAAACACTGGAGGGTGCTGTTTTACCCAGAGGCTTGGTCTGCCACTCTATGTTTTTGTACTTGGTGAATGTATTTGCTTCCAACTTGTATATTTTTAGTGCTAACAACCTGGGGCAGCCATTGTTTTTATTTACCTGCCCTCTTGACTGAAAATCAGTTGATATCTACTCTAACTTTAGCATGTTTCTTTTCAACCAAAGTAGAAAGTGCTATCAAGTTGGGGTAAATATTTGCTGACCGACTCCCCTGTGTTCATGTTTTTTATTCAGATCATTTACAGACCCCTTTTAGATGATTACAAAGAGAAGCTTTCCTTAATTCTATGTAAGAGTAAGTGCAATAACCTTTCAGCATACCCAGTTTAAACATTAGAGGGTGCTGTTTTACCTAGAGGTTTGGTCTGCCACTTGCTGTTTTTGTATTGAGTGTAGGCCTATCCTTTAAAAATGAATGACTATTTTCTAAATTCAGGGGGAAATGTTCATAAGTGTTGCATTTGCATGAAGTGCTTCCAATGTGTGAAAGGTCCACCCGTGCTGGGAAAATGCTGAGTCGTTCCAAAGATGTAAACTGGGCAATCAAAACTTGATGGGCTTTACAGAAATGCAGAGTGTCAACGGCCATGGCACAGCCGAGGGGGCATGGACACACTTATATTGGGTGCTGGTAAACCACATGGCTCAGACCAGCTCTTCCTAAAAGCAGACAACATGCTCCATGGATCTCGTCCGTTCCTACAGAGTTTCAAGCTATCATTTGGACAAGATTTGCAGCTACTACTACTCTCACTCTCGGTACCCTCACAATGGCACTGACTGTCTGTTGTATTTGGTAAGTGCTATTTGTTGGGGTAGTTTCAAGTGATCAGTGCTTCAAGAGACAATTGCCTTCTGGAACTACACTGTGTTCTCCATGCAATGGCCATTTAATCACAAAGTTCTACACATTAAGATTACTTCAAATGGGAGCATTGATTGGTCCTGTGTTCATAAGTGCTTCTCTTTGGGGTAGTTTTAATGAGGAAGTGATCTACAGGCAAGACTCAACCTCTTTTCAATGGAATTCCATTTTTCAGTGTAGTTAATATGGTAAACCCTTGTACCTATCCCTCTATCCTATAAGTGATATCCGCTAAATCCATTTTTCATTTCCGTTCCCTCTTGACTGAAAATATGTTGATATCTACTCTAACTCTAGCATCTTTCTTTTCAAACAAAGTAGAAAGTGCTATCAAGTTGGGGTAAATATTTACTGATTGACTCCCCTGTTTCCATGTTTGTTTGTTTTTTTTCAAATATTTTACATTTAAATAGCCTCTCTAGATAATTACAAAGAGAAGTATTCCTGATTCTATGTAAGAATAAGTGCTTCTCTTGAGGACAGTCATGTTGGTGTTTGTTCATGATGTGGTTCTTTCACTGCCATCATGAGAAAAGCATTCCCAGTGTAAACACTGGAGGGTGCTGTTTTACCCAGAGGCTTGGTCTGCCACTCTATGTTTTTGTACTTGGTGAATGTATTTGCTTCCAACTTGTATATTTTTAGTGCTAACAACCTGGGGCAGCCATTGTTTTTATTTACCTGCCCTCTTGACTGAAAATCAGTTGATATCTACTCTAACTTTAGCATGTTTCTTTTCAACCAAAGTAGAAAGTGCTATCAAGTTGGGGTAAATATTTGCTGACCGACTCCCCTGTGTTCATGTTTTTTATTCAGATCATTTACAGACCCCTTTTAGATGATTACAAAGAGAAGCTTTCCTTAATTCTATGTAAGAGTAAGTGCAATAACCTTTCAGCATACCCAGTTTAAACATTAGAGGGTGCTGTTTTACCTAGAGGTTTGGTCTGCCACTTGCTGTTTTTGTATTGAGTGTAGGCCTATCCTTTAAAAATGAATGACTATTTTCTAAATTCAGGGGGAAATGTTCATAAGTGTTGCATTTGCATGAAGTGCTTCCAATGTGTGAAAGGTCCACCCGTGCTGGGAAAATGCTGAGTCGTTCCAAAGATGTAAACTGGGCAATCAAAACTTGATGGGCTTTACAGAAATGCAGAGTGTCAACGGCCATGGCACAGCCGAGGGGGCATGGACACACTTATATTGGGTGCTGGTAAACCACATGGCTCAGACCAGCTCTTCCTAAAAGCAGACAACATGCTCCATGGATCTCGTCCGTTCCTACAGAGTTTCAAGCTATCATTTGGACAAGATTTGCAGCTACTACTACTCTCACTCTCGGTACCCTCACAATGGCACTGACTGTCTGTTGTATTTGGTAAGTGCTATTTGTTGGGGTAGTTTCAAGTGATCAGTGCTTCAAGAGACAATTGCCTTCTGGAACTACACTGTGTTCTCCATGCAATGGCCATTTAATCACAAAGTTCTACACATTAAGATTACTTCAAATGGGAGCATTGATTGGTCCTGTGTTCATAAGTGCTTCTCTTTGGGGTAGTTTTAATGAGGAAGTGATCTACAGGCAAGACTCAACCTCTTTTCAATGGAATTCCATTTTTCAGTGTAGTTAATATGGTAAACCCTTGTACCTATCCCTCTATCCTATAAGTGATATCCGCTAAATCCATTTTTCATTTCCGTTCCCTCTTGACTGAAAATATGTTGATATCTACTCTAACTCTAGCATCTTTCTTTTCAAACAAAGTAGAAAGTGCTATCAAGTTGGGGTAAATATTTACTGATTGACTCCCCTGTTTCCATGTTTGTTTGTTTTTTTTTCAAATATTTTACATTTAAATAGCCTCTCTAGATAATTACAAAGAGAAGTATTCCTGATTCTATGTAAGAATAAGTGCTTCTCTTGAGGACAGTCATGTTGGTGTTTGTTCATGATGTGGTTCTTTCACTGCCATCATGAGAAAAGCATTCCCAGTGTAAACACTGGAGGGTGCTGTTTTACCCAGAGGCTTGGTCTGCCACTCTATGTTTTTGTACTTGGTGAATGTCTTTGCTTCCAACTTGTATATTTTTAGTGCTAACAACCTGGGGCAGCCATTGTTTTTATTTACCTGCCCTCTTGACTGAAAATCAGTTGATATCTACTCTAACTTTAGCATGTTTCTTTTCAACCAAAGTAGAAAGTGCTATCAAGTTGGGGTAAATATTTGCTGACCGACTCCCCTGTGTTCATGTTTTTTATTCAGATAATTTACAGACCCCTTTTAGATGATTACAAAGAGAAGCTTTCCTTAATTCTATGTAAGAGTAAGTGCAATAACCTTTCAGCATACCCAGTTTAAACATTAGAGGGTGCTGTTTTACCTAGAGGTTTGGTCTGCCACTTGCTGTTTTTGTATTGAGTGTAGGCCTATCCTTTAAAAATGAATGACTATTTTCTAAATTCAGGGGGAAATGTTCATAAGTGTTGCATTTGCATGAAGTGCTTCCAATGTGTGAAAGGTCCACCCGTGCTGGGAAAATGCTGAGTCGTTCCAAAGATGTAAACTGGGCAATCAAAACTTGATGGGCTTTACAGAAATGCAGAGTGTCAACGGCCATGGCACAGCCGAGGGGGCATGGACACACTTATATTGGGTGCTGGTAAACCACATGGCTCAGACCAGCTCTTCCTAAAAGCAGACAACATGCTCCATGGATCTCGTCCGTTCCTACAGAGTTTCAAGCTATCATTTGGACAAGATTTGCAGCTACTACTACTCTCACTCTCGGTACCCTCACAATGGCACTGACTGTCTGTTGTATTTGGTAAGTGCTATTTGTTGGGGTAGTTTCAAGTGATCAGTGCTTCAAGAGACAATTGCCTTCTGGAACTACACTGTGTTCTCCATGCAATGGCCATTTAATCACAAAGTTCTACACATTAAGATTACTTCAAATGGGAGCATTGATTGGTCCTGTGTTCATAAGTGCTTCTCTTTGGGGTAGTTTTAATGAGGAAGTGATCTACAGGCAAGACTCAACCTCTTTTCAATGGAATTCCATTTTTCAGTGTAGTTAATATGGTAAACCCTTGTACCTATCCCTCTATCCTATAAGTGATATCCGCTAAATTCATTTTTCATTTCCGTTCCCTCTTGACTGAAAATATGTTGATATCTACTCTAACTCTAGCATCTTTCTTTTCAAACAAAGTAGAAAGTGCTATCAAGTTGGGGTAAATATTTACTGATTGACTCCCCTGTTTCCATGTTTGTTTGTTTTTTTTTCAAATATTTTACATTTAAATAGCCTCTCTAGATAATTACAAAGAGAAGTATTCCTGATTCTATGTAAGAATAAGTGCTTCTCTTGAGGACAGTCATGTTGGTGTTTGTTCATGATGTGGTTTTTTCACTGCCATCATGAGAAAAGCATTCCCAGTGTAAACACTGGAGGGTGCTGTTTTACCCAGAGGCTTGGTCTGCCACTCTATGTTTTTGTACTTGGTGAATGTCTTTGCTTCCAACTTGTATATTTTTAGTGCTAACAACCTGGGGCAGCCATTGTTTTTATTTACCTGCCCTCTTGACTGAAAATCAGTTGATATCTACTCTAACTTTAGCATGTTTCTTTTCAACCAAAGTAGAAAGTGCTATCAAGTTGGGGTAAATATTTGCTGACTGACTCCCCTGTGTTCATGTTTTTTATTCAGATCATTTACAGACCCCTTTTAGATGATTACAAAGAGAAGCTTTCCTTAATTCTATGTAAGAGTAAGTGCAATAACCTTTCAGCATACCCAGTTTAAACATTAGAGGGTGCTGTTTTACCTAGAGGTTTGGTCTGCCACTTGCTGTTTTTGTATTGAGTGTAGGCCTATCCTTTAAAAATGAATGACTATTTTCTAAATTCAGGGGGAAATGTTCATAAGTGTTGCATTTGCATGAAGTGCTTCCAATGTGTGAAAGGTCCACCCGTGCTGGGAAAATGCTGAGTCGTTCCAAAGATGTAAACTGGGCAATCAAAACTTGATGGGCTTTACAGAAATGCAGAGTGTCAACGGCCATGGCACAGCCGAGGGGGCATGGACACACTTATATTGGGTGCTGGTAAACCACATGGCTCAGACCAGCTCTTCCTAAAAGCAGACAACATGCTCCATGGATCTCGTCCGTTCCTACAGAGTTTCAAGCTATCATTTGGACAAGATTTGCAGCTACTACTACTCTCACTCTCGGTACCCTCACAATGGCACTGACTGTCTGTTGTATTTGGTAAGTGCTATTTGTTGGGGTAGTTTCAAGTGATCAGTGCTTCAAGAGACAATTGCCTTCTGGAACTACACTGTGTTCTCCATGCAATGGCCATTTAATCACAAAGTTCTACACATTAAGATTACTTCAAATGGGAGCATTGATTGGTCCTGTGTTCATAAGTGCTTCTCTTTGGGGTAGTTTTAATGAGGAAGTGATCTACAGGCAAGACTCAACCTCTTTTCAATGGAATTCCATTTTTCAGTGTAGTTAATATGGTAAACCCTTGTACCTATCCCTCTATCCTATAAGTGATATCCGCTAAATCCATTTTTCATTTCCGTTCCCTCTTGACTGAAAATATGTTGATATCTACTCTAACTCTAGCATCTTTCTTTTCAAACAAAGTAGAAAGTGCTATCAAGTTGGGGTAAATATTTACTGATTGACTCCCCTGTTTCCATGTTTGTTTGTTTTTTTTTTCAAATATTTTACATTTAAATAGCCTCTCTAGATAATTACAAAGAGAAGTATTCCTGATTCTATGTAAGAATAAGTGCTTCTCTTGAGGACAGTCATGTTGGTGTTTGTTCATGATGTGGTTCTTTCACTGCCATCATGAGAAAAGCATTCCCAGTGTAAACACTGGAGGGTGCTGTTTTACCCAGAGGCTTGGTCTGCCACTCTATGTTTTTGTACTTGGTGAATGTCTTTGCTTCCAACTTGTATATTTTTAGTGCTAACAACCTGGGGCAGCCATTGTTTTTATTTACCTGCCCTCTTGACTGAAAATCAGTTGATATCTACTCTAACTTTAGCATGTTTCTTTTCAACCAAAGTAGAAAGTGCTATCAAGTTGGGGTAAATATTTGCTGACCGACTCCCCTGTGTTCATGTTTTTTATTCAGATAATTTACAGACCCCTTTTAGATGATTACAAAGAGAAGCTTTCCTTAATTCTATGTAAGAGTAAGTGCAATAACCTTTCAGCATACCCAGTTTAAACATTAGAGGGTGCTGTTTTACCTAGAGGTTTGGTCTGCCACTTGCTGTTTTTGTATTGAGTGTAGGCCTATCCTTTAAAAATGAATGACTATTTTCTAAATTCAGGGGGAAATGTTCATAAGTGTTGCATTTGCATGAAGTGCTTCCAATGTGTGAAAGGTCCACCCGTGCTGGGAAAATGCTGAGTCGTTCCAAAGATGTAAACTGGGCAATCAAAACTTGATGGGCTTTACAGAAATGCAGAGTGTCAACGGCCATGGCACAGCCGAGGGGGCATGGACACACTTATATTGGGTGCTGGTAAACCACATGGCTCAGACCAGCTCCTCCTAAAAGCAGACAACATGCTCCATGGATCTCGTCCGTTCCTACAGAGTTTCAAGCTATCATTTGGACAAGATTTGCAGCTACTACTACTCTCACTCTCGGTACCCTCACAATGGCACTGACTGTCTGTTGTATTTGGTAAGTGCTATTTGTTGGGGTAGTTTCAAGTGATCAGTGCTTCAAGAGACAATTGCCTTCTGGAACTACACTGTGTTCTCCATGCAAAGGCCATTTAATCACAAAGTTCTACACATTAAGATTACTTCAAATGGGAGCATTGATTGGTCCTGTGTTCATAAGTGCTTCTCTTTGGGGTAGTTTTAATGAGGAAGTGATCTACAGGCAAGACTCAACCTCTTTTCAATGGAATTCAATTTTTCAGTGTAATTAATATGGTAAACCCTTGTACCTATCCCTCTATCCTATAAGTGATATCCGCTAAAGCCATTTTTCATTTCCGTTCCCTCTTGACTGAAAATATGTTGATATCTACTCTAACTCTAGCATCTTTCTTTTCAAACAAAGTAGAAAGTGCTATCAAGTTGGGGTAAATATTTACTGATTGACTCCCCTGTTTCCATGTTTGTTTGTTTTTTTTTTCAAATATTTTACATTTAAATAGCCTCTCTAGATAATTACAAAGAGAAGTATTCCTGATTCTATGTAAGAATAAGTGCTTCTCTTGAGGACAGTCATGTTGGTGTTTGTTCATGATGTGGTTCTTTCACTGCCATCATGAGAAAAGCATTCCCAGTGTAAACACTGGAGGGTGCTGTTTTACCCAGAGGCTTGGTCTGCCACTCTATGTTTTTGTACTTGGTGAATGTCTTTGCTTCCAACTTGTATATTTTTAGTGCTAACAACCTGGGGCAGCCATTGTTTTTATTTACCTGCCCTCTTGACTGAAAATCAGTTGATATCTACTCTAACTTTAGCATGTTTCTTTTCAACCAAAGTAGAAAGTGCTATCAAGTTGGGGTAAATATTTGCTGACCGACTCCCCTGTGTTCATGTTTTTTATTCAGATCATTTACAGACCCCTTTTAGATGATTACAAAGAGAAGCTTTCCTTAATTCTATGTAAGAGTAAGTGCAATAACCTTTCAGCATACCCAGTTTAAACATTAGAGGGTGCTGTTTTACCTAGAGGTTTGGTCTGCCACTTGCTGTTTTTGTATTGAGTGTAGGCCTATCCTTTAAAAATGAATGACTATTTTCTAAATTCAGGGGGAAATGTTCATAAGTGTTGCATTTGCATGAAGTGCTTCCAATGTGTGAAAGGTCCACCCGTGCTGGGAAAATGCTGAGTCGTTCCAAAGATGTAAACTGGGCAATCAAAACTTGATGGGCTTTACAGAAATGCAGAGTGTCAACGGCCATGGCACAGCCGAGGGGGCATGGACACACTTATATTGGGTGCTGGTAAACCACATGGCTCAGACCAGCTCTTCCTAAAAGCAGACAACATGCTCCATGGATCTCGTCCGTTCCTACAGAGTTTCAAGCTATCATTTGGACAAGATTTGCAGCTACTACTACTCTCACTCTCGGTACCCTCACAATGGCACTGACTGTCTGTTGTATTTGGTAAGTGCTATTTGTTGGGGTAGTTTCAAGTGATCAGTGCTTCAAGAGACAATTGCCTTCTGGAACTACACTGTGTTCTCCATGCAATGGCCATTTAATCACAAAGTTCTACACATTAAGATTACTTCAAATGGGAGCATTGATTGGTCCTGTGTTCATAAGTGCTTCTCTTTGGGGTAGTTTTAATGAGGAAGTGATCTACAGGCAAGACTCAACCTCTTTTCAATGGAATTCCATTTTTCAGTGTAGTTAATATGGTAAACCCTTGTACCTATCCCTCTATCCTATAAGTGATATCCGCTAAATCCATTTTTCATTTCCGTTCCCTCTTGACTGAAAATATGTTGATATCTACTCTAACTCTAGCATCTTTCTTTTCAAACAAAGTAGAAAGTGCTATCAAGTTGGGGTAAATATTTACTGATTGACTCCCCTGTTTCCATGTTTGTTTGTTTTTTTTTCAAATATTTTACATTTAAATAGCCTCTCTAGATAATTACAAAGAGAAGTATTCCTGATTCTATGTAAGAATAAGTGCTTCTCTTGAGGACAGTCATGTTGGTGTTTGTTCATGATGTGGTTCTTTCACTGCCATCATGAGAAAAGCATTCCCAGTGTAAACACTGGAGGGTGCTGTTTTACCCAGAGGCTTGGTCTGCCACTCTATGTTTTTGTACTTGGTGAATGTCTTTGCTTCCAACTTGTATATTTTTAGTGCTAACAACCTGGGGCAGCCATTGTTTTTATTTACCTGCCCTCTTGACTGAAAATCAGTTGATATCTACTCTAACTTTAGCATGTTTCTTTTCAACCAAAGTAGAAAGTGCTATCAAGTTGGGGTAAATATTTGCTGACCGACTCCCCTGTGTTCATGTTTTTTATTCAGATAATTTACAGACCCCTTTTAGATGATTACAAAGAGAAGCTTTCCTTAATTCTATGTAAGAGTAAGTGCAATAACCTTTCAGCATACCCAGTTTAAACATTAGAGGGTGCTGTTTTACCTAGAGGTTTGGTCTGCCACTTGCTGTTTTTGTATTGAGTGTAGGCCTATCCTTTAAAAATGAATGACTATTTTCTAAATTCAGGGGGAAATGTTCATAAGTGTTGCATTTGCATGAAGTGCTTCCAATGTGTGAAAGGTCCACCCGTGCTGGGAAAATGCTGAGTCGTTCCAAAGATGTAAACTGGGCAATCAAAACTTGATGGGCTTTACAGAAATGCAGAGTGTCAACGGCCATGGCACAGCCGAGGGGGCATGGACACACTTATATTGGGTGCTGGTAAACCACATGGCTCAGACCAGCTCTTCCTAAAAGCAGACAACATGCTCCATGGATCTCGTCCGTTCCTACAGAGTTTCAAGCTATCATTTGGACAAGATTTGCAGCTACTACTACTCTCACTCTCGGTACCCTCACAATGGCACTGACTGTCTGTTGTATTTGGTAAGTGCTATTTGTTGGGGTAGTTTCAAGTGATCAGTGCTTCAAGAGACAATTGCCTTCTGGAACTACACTGTGTTCTCCATGCAATGGCCATTTAATCACAAAGTTCTACACATTAAGATTACTTCAAATGGGAGCATTGATTGGTCCTGTGTTCATAAGTGCTTCTCTTTGGGGTAGTTTTAATGAGGAAGTGATCTACAGGCAAGACTCAACCTCTTTTCAATGGAATTCCATTTTTCAGTGTAGTTAATATGGTAAACCCTTGTACCTATCCCTCTATCCTATAAGTGATATCCGCTAAATTCATTTTTCATTTCCGTTCCCTCTTGACTGAAAATATGTTGATATCTACTCTAACTCTAGCATCTTTCTTTTCAAACAAAGTAGAAAGTGCTATCAAGTTGGGGTAAATATTTACTGATTGACTCCCCTGTTTCCATGTTTGTTTGTTTTTTTTTCAAATATTTTACATTTAAATAGCCTCTCTAGATAATTACAAAGAGAAGTATTCCTGATTCTATGTAAGAATAAGTGCTTCTCTTGAGGACAGTCATGTTGGTGTTTGTTCATGATGTGGTTTTTTCACTGCCATCATGAGAAAAGCATTCCCAGTGTAAACACTGGAGGGTGCTGTTTTACCCAGAGGCTTGGTCTGCCACTCTATGTTTTTGTACTTGGTGAATGTCTTTGCTTCCAACTTGTATATTTTTAGTGCTAACAACCTGGGGCAGCCATTGTTTTTATTTACCTGCCCTCTTGACTGAAAATCAGTTGATATCTACTCTAACTTTAGCATGTTTCTTTTCAACCAAAGTAGAAAGTGCTATCAAGTTGGGGTAAATATTTGCTGACTGACTCCCCTGTGTTCATGTTTTTTATTCAGATCATTTACAGACCCCTTTTAGATGATTACAAAGAGAAGCTTTCCTTAATTCTATGTAAGAGTAAGTGCAATAACCTTTCAGCATACCCAGTTTAAACATTAGAGGGTGCTGTTTTACCTAGAGGTTTGGTCTGCCACTTGCTGTTTTTGTATTGAGTGTAGGCCTATCCTTTAAAAATGAATGACTATTTTCTAAATTCAGGGGGAAATGTTCATAAGTGTTGCATTTGCATGAAGTGCTTCCAATGTGTGAAAGGTCCACCCGTGCTGGGAAAATGCTGAGTCGTTCCAAAGATGTAAACTGGGCAATCAAAACTTGATGGGCTTTACAGAAATGCAGAGTGTCAACGGCCATGGCACAGCCGAGGGGGCATGGACACACTTATATTGGGTGCTGGTAAACCACATGGCTCAGACCAGCTCTTCCTAAAAGCAGACAACATGCTCCATGGATCTCGTCCGTTCCTACAGAGTTTCAAGCTATCATTTGGACAAGATTTGCAGCTACTACTACTCTCACTCTCGGTACCCTCACAATGGCACTGACTGTCTGTTGTATTTGGTAAGTGCTATTTGTTGGGGTAGTTTCAAGTGATCAGTGCTTCAAGAGACAATTGCCTTCTGGAACTACACTGTGTTCTCCATGCAATGGCCATTTAATCACAAAGTTCTACACATTAAGATTACTTCAAATGGGAGCATTGATTGGTCCTGTGTTCATAAGTGCTTCTCTTTGGGGTAGTTTTAATGAGGAAGTGATCTACAGGCAAGACTCAACCTCTTTTCAATGGAATTCCATTTTTCAGTGTAGTTAATATGGTAAACCCTTGTACCTATCCCTCTATCCTATAAGTGATATCCGCTAAATCCATTTTTCATTTCCGTTCCCTCTTGACTGAAAATATGTTGATATCTACTCTAACTCTAGCATCTTTCTTTTCAAACAAAGTAGAAAGTGCTATCAAGTTGGGGTAAATATTTACTGATTGACTCCCCTGTTTCCATGTTTGTTTGTTTTTTTTTTCAAATATTTTACATTTAAATAGCCTCTCTAGATAATTACAAAGAGAAGTATTCCTGATTCTATGTAAGAATAAGTGCTTCTCTTGAGGACAGTCATGTTGGTGTTTGTTCATGATGTGGTTCTTTCACTGCCATCATGAGAAAAGCATTCCCAGTGTAAACACTGGAGGGTGCTGTTTTACCCAGAGGCTTGGTCTGCCACTCTATGTTTTTGTACTTGGTGAATGTCTTTGCTTCCAACTTGTATATTTTTAGTGCTAACAACCTGGGGCAGCCATTGTTTTTATTTACCTGCCCTCTTGACTGAAAATCAGTTGATATCTACTCTAACTTTAGCATGTTTCTTTTCAACCAAAGTAGAAAGTGCTATCAAGTTGGGGTAAATATTTGCTGACCGACTCCCCTGTGTTCATGTTTTTTATTCAGATAATTTACAGACCCCTTTTAGATGATTACAAAGAGAAGCTTTCCTTAATTCTATGTAAGAGTAAGTGCAATAACCTTTCAGCATACCCAGTTTAAACATTAGAGGGTGCTGTTTTACCTAGAGGTTTGGTCTGCCACTTGCTGTTTTTGTATTGAGTGTAGGCCTATCCTTTAAAAATGAATGACTATTTTCTAAATTCAGGGGGAAATGTTCATAAGTGTTGCATTTGCATGAAGTGCTTCCAATGTGTGAAAGGTCCACCCGTGCTGGGAAAATGCTGAGTCGTTCCAAAGATGTAAACTGGGCAATCAAAACTTGATGGGCTTTACAGAAATGCAGAGTGTCAACGGCCATGGCACAGCCGAGGGGGCATGGACACACTTATATTGGGTGCTGGTAAACCACATGGCTCAGACCAGCTCCTCCTAAAAGCAGACAACATGCTCCATGGATCTCGTCCGTTCCTACAGAGTTTCAAGCTATCATTTGGACAAGATTTGCAGCTACTACTACTCTCACTCTCGGTACCCTCACAATGGCACTGACTGTCTGTTGTATTTGGTAAGTGCTATTTGTTGGGGTAGTTTCAAGTGATCAGTGCTTCAAGAGACAATTGCCTTCTGGAACTACACTGTGTTCTCCATGCAAAGGCCATTTAATCACAAAGTTCTACACATTAAGATTACTTCAAATGGGAGCATTGATTGGTCCTGTGTTCATAAGTGCTTCTCTTTGGGGTAGTTTTAATGAGGAAGTGATCTACAGGCAAGACTCAACCTCTTTTCAATGGAATTCAATTTTTCAGTGTAATTAATATGGTAAACCCTTGTACCTATCCCTCTATCCTATAAGTGATATCCGCTAAAGCCATTTTTCATTTCCGTTCCCTCTTGACTGAAAATATGTTGATATCTACTCTAACTCTAGCATCTTTCTTTTCAAACAAAGTAGAAAGTGCTATCAAGTTGGGGTAAATATTTACTGATTGACTCCCCTGTTTCCATGTTTGTTTGTTTTTTTTTTCAAATATTTTACATTTAAATAGCCTCTCTAGATAATTACAAAGAGAAGTATTCCTGATTCTATGTAAGAATAAGTGCTTCTCTTGAGGACAGTCATGTTGGTGTTTGTTCATGATGTGGTTCTTTCACTGCCATCATGAGAAAAGCATTCCCAGTGTAAACACTGGAGGGTGCTGTTTTACCCAGAGGCTTGGTCTGCCACTCTATGTTTTTGTACTTGGTGAATGTCTTTGCTTCCAACTTGTATATTTTTAGTGCTAACAACCTGGGGCAGCCATTGTTTTTATTTACCTGCCCTCTTGACTGAAAATCAGTTGATATCTACTCTAACTTTAGCATGTTTCTTTTCAACCAAAGTAGAAAGTGCTATCAAGTTGGGGTAAATATTTGCTGACCGACTCCCCTGTGTTCATGTTTTTTATTCAGATCATTTACAGACCCCTTTTAGATGATTACAAAGAGAAGCTTTCCTTAATTCTATGTAAGAGTAAGTGCAATAACCTTTCACCATACCCAGTTTAAACATTAGAGGGTGCTGTTTTACCTAGAGGTTTGGTCTGCCACTTGCTGTTTTTGTATTGAGTGTAGGCCTATCCTTTAAAAATGAATGACTATTTTCTAAATTCAGGGGGAAATGTTCATAAGTGTTGCATTTGCATGAAGTGCTTCCAATGTGTGAAAGGTCCACCCGTGCTGGGAAAATGCTGAGTCGTTCCAAAGATGTAAACTGGGCAATCAAAACTTGATGGGCTTTACAGAAATGCAGAGTGTCAACGGCCATGGCACAGCCGAGGGGGCATGGACACACTTATATTGGGTGCTGGTAAACCACATGGCTCAGACCAGCTCTTCCTAAAAGCAGACAACATGCTCCATGGATCTCGTCCGTTCCTACAGAGTTTCAAGCTATCATTTGGACAAGATTTGCAGCTACTACTACTCTCACTCTCGGTACCCTCACAATGGCACTGACTGTCTGTTGTATTTGGTAAGTGCTATTTGTTGGGGTAGTTTCAAGTGATCAGTGCTTCAAGAGACAATTGCCTTCTGGAACTACACTGTGTTCTCCATGCAATGGCCATTTAATCACAAAGTTCTACACATTAAGATTACTTCAAATGGGAGCATTGATTGGTCCTGTGTTCATAAGTGCTTCTCTTTGGGGTAGTTTTAATGAGGAAGTGATCTACAGGCAAGACTCAACCTCTTTTCAATGGAATTCCATTTTTCAGTGTAGTTAATATGGTAAACCCTTGTACCTATCCCTCTATCCTATAAGTGATATCCGCTAAATCCATTTTTCATTTCCGTTCCCTCTTGACTGAAAATATGTTGATATCTACTCTAACTCTAGCATCTTTCTTTTCAAACAAAGTAGAAAGTGCTATCAAGTTGGGGTAAATATTTACTGATTGACTCCCCTGTTTCCATGTTTGTTTGTTTTTTTTTCAAATATTTTACATTTAAATAGCCTCTCTAGATAATTACAAAGAGAAGTATTCCTGATTCTATGTAAGAATAAGTGCTTCTCTTGAGGACAGTCATGTTGGTGTTTGTTCATGATGTGGTTCTTTCACTGCCATCATGAGAAAAGCATTCCCAGTGTAAACACTGGAGGGTGCTGTTTTACCCAGAGGCTTGGTCTGCCACTCTATGTTTTTGTACTTGGTGAATGTCTTTGCTTCCAACTTGTATATTTTTAGTGCTAACAACCTGGGGCAGCCATTGTTTTTATTTACCTGCCCTCTTGACTGAAAATCAGTTGATATCTACTCTAACTTTAGCATGTTTCTTTTCAACCAAAGTAGAAAGTGCTATCAAGTTGGGGTAAATATTTGCTGACCGACTCCCCTGTGTTCATGTTTTTTATTCAGATAATTTACAGACCCCTTTTAGATGATTACAAAGAGAAGCTTTCCTTAATTCTATGTAAGAGTAAGTGCAATAACCTTTCAGCATACCCAGTTTAAACATTAGAGGGTGCTGTTTTACCTAGAGGTTTGGTCTGCCACTTGCTGTTTTTGTATTGAGTGTAGGCCTATCCTTTAAAAATGAATGACTATTTTCTAAATTCAGGGGGAAATGTTCATAAGTGTTGCATTTGCATGAAGTGCTTCCAATGTGTGAAAGGTCCACCCGTGCTGGGAAAATGCTGAGTCGTTCCAAAGATGTAAACTGGGCAATCAAAACTTGATGGGCTTTACAGAAATGCAGAGTGTCAACGGCCATGGCACAGCCGAGGGGGCATGGACACACTTATATTGGGTGCTGGTAAACCACATGGCTCAGACCAGCTCTTCCTAAAAGCAGACAACATGCTCCATGGATCTCGTCCGTTCCTACAGAGTTTCAAGCTATCATTTGGACAAGATTTGCAGCTACTACTACTCTCACTCTCGGTACCCTCACAATGGCACTGACTGTCTGTTGTATTTGGTAAGTGCTATTTGTTGGGGTAGTTTCAAGTGATCAGTGCTTCAAGAGACAATTGCCTTCTGGAACTACACTGTGTTCTCCATGCAATGGCCATTTAATCACAAAGTTCTACACATTAAGATTACTTCAAATGGGAGCATTGATTGGTCCTGTGTTCATAAGTGCTTCTCTTTGGGGTAGTTTTAATGAGGAAGTGATCTACAGGCAAGACTCAACCTCTTTTCAATGGAATTCCATTTTTCAGTGTAGTTAATATGGTAAACCCTTGTACCTATCCCTCTATCCTATAAGTGATATCCGCTAAATCCATTTTTCATTTCCGTTCCCTCTTGACTGAAAATATGTTGATATCTACTCTAACTCTAGCATCTTTCTTTTCAAACAAAGTAGAAAGTGCTATCAAGTTGGGGTAAATATTTACTGATTGACTCCCCTGTTTCCATGTTTGTTTGTTTTTTTTTCAAATATTTTACATTTAAATAGCCTCTCTAGATAATTACAAAGAGAAGTATTCCTGATTCTATGTAAGAATAAGTGCTTCTCTTGAGGACAGTCATGTTGGTGTTTGTTCATGATGTGGTTCTTTCACTGCCATCATGAGAAAAGCATTCCCAGTGTAAACACTGGAGGGTGCTGTTTTACCCAGAGGCTTGGTCTGCCACTCTATGTTTTTGTACTTGGTGAATGTCTTTGCTTCCAACTTGTATATTTTTAGTGCTAACAACCTGGGGCAGCCATTGTTTTTATTTACCTGCCCTCTTGACTGAAAATCAGTTGATATCTACTCTAACTTTAGCATGTTTCTTTTCAACCAAAGTAGAAAGTGCTATCAAGTTGGGGTAGATATTTGCTGACCGACTCCCCTGTGTTCATGTTTTTTATTCAGATCATTTACAGACCCCTTTTAGATGATTACAAAGAGAAGCTTTCCTTAATTCTATGTAAGAGTAAGTGCAATAACCTTTCAGCATACCCAGTTTAAACATTAGAGGGTGCTGTTTTACCTAGAGGTTTGGTCTGCCACTTGCTGTTTTTGTATTGAGTGTAGGCCTATCCTTTAAAAATGAATGACTATTTTCTAAATTCAGGGGGAAATGTTCATAAGTGTTGCATTTGCATGAAGTGCTTCCAATGTGTGAAAGGTCCACCCGTGCTGGGAAAATGCTGAGTCGTTCCAAAGATGTAAACTGGGCAATCAAAACTTGATGGGCTTTACAGAAATGCAGAGTGTCAACGGCCATGGCACAGCCGAGGGGGCATGGACACACTTATATTGGGTGCTGGTAAACCACATGGCTCAGACCAGCTCTTCCTAAAAGCAGACAACATGCTCCATGGATCTCGTCCGTTCCTACAGAGTTTCAAGCTATCATTTGGACAAGATTTGCAGCTACTACTACTCTCACTCTCGGTACCCTCACAATGGCACTGACTGTCTGTTGTATTTGGTAAGTGCTATTTGTTGGGGTAGTTTCAAGTGATCAGTGCTTCAAGAGACAATTGCCTTCTGGAACTACACTGTGTTCTCCATGCAATGGCCATTTAATCACAAAGTTCTACACATTAAGATTACTTCAAATGGGAGCATTGATTGGTCCTGTGTTCATAAGTGCTTCTCTTTGGGGTAGTTTTAATGAGGAAGTGATCTACAGGCAAGACTCAACCTCTTTTCAATGGAATTCCATTTTTCAGTGTAGTTAATATGGTAAACCCTTGTACCTATCCCTCTATCCTATAAGTGATATCCGCTAAATCCATTTTTCATTTCCGTTCCCTCTTGACTGAAAATATGTTGATATCTACTCTAACTCTAGCATCTTTCTTTTCAAACAAAGTAGAAAGTGCTATCAAGTTGGGGTAAATATTTACTGATTGACTCCCCTGTTTCCATGTTTGTTTGTTTTTTTTTCAAATATTTTACATTTAAATAGCCTCTCTAGATAATTACAAAGAGAAGTATTCCTGATTCTATGTAAGAATAAGTGCTTCTCTTGAGGACAGTCATGTTGGTGTTTGTTCATGATGTGGTTCTTTCACTGCCATCATGAGAAAAGCATTCCCAGTGTAAACACTGGAGGGTGCTGTTTTACCCAGAGGCTTGGTCTGCCACTCTATGTTTTTGTACTTGGTGAATGTCTTTGCTTCCAACTTGTATATTTTTAGTGCTAACAACCTGGGGCAGCCATTGTTTTTATTTACCTGCCCTCTTGACTGAAAATCAGTTGATATCTACTCTAACTTTAGCATGTTTCTTTTCAACCAAAGTAGAAAGTGCTATCAAGTTGGGGTAAATATTTGCTGACCGACTCCCCTGTGTTCATGTTTTTTATTCAGATCATTTACAGACCCCTTTTAGATGATTACAAAGAGAAGCTTTCCTTAATTCTATGTAAGAGTAAGTGCAATAACCTTTCAGCATACCCAGTTTAAACATTAGAGGGTGCTGTTTTACCTAGAGGTTTGGTCTGCCACTTGCTGTTTTTGTATTGAGTGTAGGCCTATCCTTTAAAAATGAATGACTATTTTCTAAATTCAGGGGGAAATGTTCATAAGTGTTGCATTTGCATGAAGTGCTTCCAATGTGTGAAAGGTCCACCCGTGCTGGGAAAATGCTGAGTCGTTCCAAAGATGTAAACTGGGCAATCAAAACTTGATGGGCTTTACAGAAATGCAGAGTGTCAACGGCCATGGCACAGCCGAGGGGGCATGGACACACTTATATTGGGTGCTGGTAAACCACATGGCTCAGACCAGCTCTTCCTAAAAGCAGACAACATGCTCCATGGATCTCGTCCGTTCCTACAGAGTTTCAAGCTATCATTTGGACAAGATTTGCAGCTACTACTACTCTCACTCTCGGTACCCTCACAATGGCACTGACTGTCTGTTGTATTTGGTAAGTGCTATTTGTTGGGGTAGTTTCAAGTGATCAGTGCTTCAAGAGACAATTGCCTTCTGGAACTACACTGTGTTCTCCATGCAAAGGCCATTTAATCACAAAGTTCTACACATTAAGATTACTTCAAATGGGAGCATTGATTGGTCCTGTGTTCATAAGTGCTTCTCTTTGGGGTAGTTTTAATGAGGAAGTGATCTACAGGCAAGACTCAACCTCTTTTCAATGGAATTCAATTTTTCAGTGTAATTAATATGGTAAACCCTTGTACCTATCCCTCTATCCTATAAGTGATATCCGCTAAAGCCATTTTTCATTTCCGTTCCCTCTTGACTGAAAATATGTTGATATCTACTCTAACTCTAGCATCTTTCTTTTCAAACAAAGTAGAAAGTGCTATCAAGTTGGGGTAAATATTTACTGATTGACTCCCCTGTTTCCATGTTTGTTTGTTTTTTTTTTCAAATATTTTACATTTAAATAGCCTCTCTAGATAATTACAAAGAGAAGTATTCCTGATTCTATGTAAGAATAAGTGCTTCTCTTGAGGACAGTCATGTTGGTGTTTGTTCATGATGTGGTTCTTTCACTGCCATCATGAGAAAAGCATTCCCAGTGTAAACACTGGAGGGTGCTGTTTTACCCAGAGGCTTGGTCTGCCACTCTATGTTTTTGTACTTGGTGAATGTCTTTGCTTCCGACTTGTATATTTTTAGTGCTAACAACCTGGGGCAGCCATTGTTTTTATTTACCTGCCCTCTTGACTGAAAATCAGTTGATATCTACTCTAACTTTAGCATGTTTCTTTTCAACCAAAGTAGAAAGTGCTATCAAGTTGGGGTAAATATTTGCTGACCGACTCCCCTGTGTTCATGTTTTTTATTCAGATCATTTACAGACCCCTTTTAGATGATTACAAAGAGAAGCTTTCCTTAATTCTATGTAAGAGTAAGTGCAATAACCTTTCAGCATACCCAGTTTAAACATTAGAGGGTGCTGTTTTACCTAGAGGTTTGGTCTGCCACTTGCTGTTTTTGTATTGAGTGAAGGCCTATCCTTTAAAAATGAATGACTATTTTCTAAATTCAGGGGGAAATGTTCATAAGTGTTGCATTTGCATGAAGTGCTTCCAATGTGTGAAAGGTCCACCCGTGCTGGGAAAATGCTGAGTCGTTCCAAAGATGTAAACTGGGCAATCAAAACTTGATGGGCTTTACAGAAATGCAGAGTGTCAACGGCCATGGCACAGCCGATGGGGCATGGACACACTTATATTGGGTGCTGGTAAACCACATGGCTCAGACCAGCTCTTCCTAAAAGCAGACAACATGCTCCATGGATCTCGTCCGTTCCTACAGAGTTTCAAGCTATCATTTGGACAAGATTTGCAGCTACTACTACTCTCACTCTCGGTACCCTCACAATGGCACTGACTGTCTGTTGTATTTGGTAAGTGCTATTTGTTGGGGTAGTTTCAAGTGATCAGTGCTTCAAGAGACAATTGCCTTCTGGAACTACACTGTGTTCTCCATGCAATGGCCATTTAATCACAAAGTTCTACACATTAAGATTACTTCAAATGGGAGCATTGATTGGTCCTGTGTTCATAAGTGCTTCTCTTTGGGGTAGTTTTAATGAGGAAGTGATCTACAGGCAAGACTCAACCTCTTTTCAATGGAATTCCATTTTTCAGTGTAGTTAATATGGTAAACCCTTGTACCTATCCCTCTATCCTATAAGTGATATCCGCTAAATCCATTTTTCATTTCCGTTCCCTCTTGACTGAAAATATGTTGATATCTACTCTAACTCTAGCATCTTTCTTTTCAAACAAAGTAGAAAGTGCTATCAAGTTGGGGTAAATATTTACTGATTGACTCCCCTGTTTCCATGTTTGTTTGTTTTTTTTTTCAAATATTTTACATTTAAATAGCCTCTCTAGATAATTACAAAGAGAAGTATTCCTGATTCTATGTAAGAATAAGTGCTTCTCTTGAGGACAGTCATGTTGGTGTTTGTTCATGATGTGGTTCTTTCACTGCCATCATGAGAAAAGCATTCCCAGTGTAAACACTGGAGGGTGCTGTTTTACCCAGAGGCTTGGTCTGCCACTCTATGTTTTTGTACTTGGTGAATGTCTTTGCTTCCAACTTGTATATTTTTAGTGCTAACAACCTGGGGCAGCCATTGTTTTTATTTACCTGCCCTCTTGACTGAAAATCAGTTGATATCTACTCTAACTTTAGCATGTTTCTTTTCAACCAAAGTAGAAAGTGCTATCAAGTTGGGGTAAATATTTGCTGACCGACTCCCCTGTGTTCATGTTTTTTATTCAGATCATTTACAGACCCCTTTTAGATGATTACAAAGAGAAGCTTTCCTTAATTCTATGTAAGAGTAAGTGCAATAACCTTTCAGCATACCCAGTTTAAACATTAGAGGGTGCTGTTTTACCTAGAGGTTTGGTCTGCCACTTGCTGTTTTTGTATTGAGTGTAGGCCTATCCTTTAAAAATGAATGACTATTTTCTAAATTCAGGGGGAAATGTTCATAAGTGTTGCATTTGCATGAAGTGCTTCCAATGTGTGAAAGGTCCACCCGTGCTGGGAAAATGCTGAGTCGTTCCAAAGATGTAAACTGGGCAATCAAAACTTGATGGGCTTTACAGAAATGCAGAGTGTCAACGGCCATGGCACAGCCGAGGGGGCATGGACACACTTATATTGGGTGCTGGTAAACCACATGGCTCAGACCAGCTCTTCCTAAAAGCAGACAACATGCTCCATGGATCTCGTCCGTTCCTACAGAGTTTCAAGCTATCATTTGGACAAGATTTGCAGTTACTACTACTCTCACTCTCGGTACCCTCACAATGGCACTGACTGTCTGTTGTATTTGGTAAGTGCTATTTGTTGGGGTAGTTTCAAGTGATCAGTGCTTCAAGAGACAATTGCCTTCTGGAACTACACTGTGTTCTCCATGCAATGGCCATTTAATCACAAAGTTCTACACATTAAGATTACTTCAAATGGGAGCATTGATTGGTCCTGTGTTCATAAGTGCTTCTCTTTGGGGTAGTTTTAATGAGGAAGTGATCTACAGGCAAGACTCAACCTCTTTTCAATGGAATTCCATTTTTCAGTGTAGTTAATATGGTAAACCCTTGTACCTATCCCTCTATCCTATAAGTGATATCCGCTAAATCCATTTTTCATTTTCGTTCCCTCTTGACTGAAAATATGTTGATATCTACTCTAACTCTAGCATCTTTCTTTTCAAACAAAGTAGAAAGTGCTATCAAGTTGGGGTAAATATTTACTGATTGACTCCCCTGTTTCCATGTTTGTTTGTTTTTTTTTTCAAATATTTTACATTTAAATAGCCTCTCTAGATAATTACAAAGAGAAGTATTCCTGATTCTATGTAAGAATAAGTGCTTCTCTTGAGGACAGTCATGTTGGTGTTTGTTCATGATGTGGTTCTTTCACTGCCATCATGAGAAAAGCATTCCCAGTGTAAACACTGGAGGGTGCTGTTTTACCCAGAGGCTTGGTCTGCCACTCTATGTTTTTGTACTTGGTGAATGTCTTTGCTTCCAACTTGTATATTTTTAGTGCTAACAACCTGGGGCAGCCATTGTTTTTATTTACCTGCCCTCTTGACTGAAAATCAGTTGATATCTACTCTAACTTTAGCATGTTTCTTTTCAACCAAAGTAGAAAGTGCTATCAAGTTGGGGTAAATATTTGCTGACCGACTCCCCTGTGTTCATGTTTTTTATTCAGATCATTTACAGACCCCTTTTAGATGATTACAAAGAGAAGCTTTCCTTAATTCTATGTAAGAGTAAGTGCAATAACCTTTCAGCATACCCAGTTTAAACATTAGAGGGTGCTGTTTTACCTAGAGGTTTGGTCTGCCACTTGCTGTTTTTGTATTGAGTGTAGGCCTATCCTTTAAAAATGAATGACTATTTTCTAAATTCAGGGGGAAATGTTCATAAGTGTTGCATTTGCATGAAGTGCTTCCAATGTGTGAAAGGTCCACCCGTGCTGGGAAAATGCTGAGTCGTTCCAAAGATGTAAACTGGGCAATCAAAACTTGATGGGCTTTACAGAAATGCAGAGTGTCAACGGCCATGGCACAACCGAGGGGGCATGGACACACTTATATTGGGTGCTGGTAAACCACATGGCTCAGACCAGCTCTTCCTAAAAGCAGACAACATGCTCCATGGATCTCGTCCGTTCCTACAGAGTTTCAAGCTATCATTTGGACAAGATTTGCAGCTACTACTACTCTCACTCTCGGTACCCTCACAATGGCACTGACTGTCTGTTGTATTTGGTAAGTGCTATTTGTTGGGGTAGTTTCAAGTGATCAGTGCTTCAAGAGACAATTGCCTTCTGGAACTACACTGTGTTCTCCATGCAAAGGCCATTTAATCACAAAGTTCTACACATTAAGATTACTTCAAATGGGAGCATTGATTGGTCCTGTGTTCATAAGTGCTTCTCTTTGGGGTAGTTTTAATGAGGAAGTGATCTACAGGCAAGACTCAACCTCTTTTCAATGGAATTCAATTTTTCAGTGTAATTAATATGGTAAACCCTTGTACCTATCCCTCTATCCTATAAGTGATATCCGCTAAAGCCATTTTTCATTTCCGTTCCCTCTTGACTGAAAATATGTTGATATCTACTCTAACTCTAGCATCTTTCTTTTCAAACAAAGTAGAAAGTGCTATCAAGTTGGGGTAAATATTTACTGATTGACTCCCCTGTTTCCATGTTTGTTTGTTTTTTTTTTCAAATATTTTACATTTAAATAGCCTCTCTAGATAATTACAAAGAGAAGTATTCCTGATTCTATGTAAGAATAAGTGCTTCTCTTGAGGACAGTCATGTTGGTGTTTGTTCATGATGTGGTTCTTTCACTGCCATCATGAGAAAAGCATTCCCAGTGTAAACACTGGAGGGTGCTGTTTTACCCAGAGGCTTGGTCTGCCACTCTATGTTTTTGTACTTGGTGAATGTCTTTGCTTCCAACTTGTATATTTTTAGTGCTAACAACCTGGGGCAGCCATTGTTTTTATTTACCTGCCCTCTTGACTGAAAATCAGTTGATATCTACTCTAACTTTAGCATGTTTCTTTTCAACCAAAGTAGAAAGTGCTATCAAGTTGGGGTAAATATTTGCTGACCGACTCCCCTGTGTTCATGTTTTTTATTCAGATCATTTACAGACCCCTTTTAGATGATTACAAAGAGAAGCTTTCCTTAATTCTATGTAAGAGTAAGTGCAATAACCTTTCACCATACCCAGTTTAAACATTAGAGGGTGCTGTTTTACCTAGAGGTTTGGTCTGCCACTTGCTGTTTTTGTATTGAGTGTAGGCCTATCCTTTAAAAATGAATGACTATTTTCTAAATTCAGGGGGAAATGTTCATAAGTGTTGCATTTGCATGAAGTGCTTCCAATGTGTGAAAGGTCCACCCGTGCTGGGAAAATGCTGAGTCGTTCCAAAGATGTAAACTGGGCAATCAAAACTTGATGGGCTTTACAGAAATGCAGAGTGTCAACGGCCATGGCACAGCCGAGGGGGCATGGACACACTTATATTGGGTGCTGGTAAACCACATGGCTCAGACCAGCTCCTCCTAAAAGCAGACAACATGCTCCATGGATCTCGTCCGTTCCTACAGAGTTTCAAGCTATCATTTGGACAAGATTTGCAGCTACTACTACTCTCACTCTCGGTACCCTCACAATGGCACTGACTGTCTGTTGTATTTGGTAAGTGCTATTTGTTGGGGTAGTTTCAAGTGATCAGTGCTTCAAGAGACAATTGCCTTCTGGAACTACACTGTGTTCTCCATGCAAAGGCCATTTAATCACAAAGTTCTACACATTAAGATTACTTCAAATGGGAGCATTGATTGGTCCTGTGTTCATAAGTGCTTCTCTTTGGGGTAGTTTTAATGAGGAAGTGATCTACAGGCAAGACTCAACCTCTTTTCAATGGAATTCAATTTTTCAGTGTAATTAATATGGTAAACCCTTGTACCTATCCCTCTATCCTATAAGTGATATCCGCTAAAGCCATTTTTCATTTCCGTTCCCTCTTGACTGAAAATATGTTGATATCTACTCTAACTCTAGCATCTTTCTTTTCAAACAAAGTAGAAAGTGCTATCAAGTTGGGGTAAATATTTACTGATTGACTCCCCTGTTTCCATGTTTGTTTGTTTTTTTTTTTCAAATATTTTACATTTAAATAGCCTCTCTAGATAATTACAAAGAGAAGTATTCCTGATTCTATGTAAGAATAAGTGCTTCTCTTGAGGACAGTCATGTTGGTGTTTGTTCATGATGTGGTTCTTTCACTGCCATCATGAGAAAAGCATTCCCAGTGTAAACACTGGAGGGTGCTGTTTTACCCAGAGGCTTGGTCTGCCACTCTATGTTTTTGTACTTGGTGAATGTCTTTGCTTCCAACTTGTATATTTTTAGTGCTAACAACCTGGGGCAGCCATTGTTTTTATTTACCTGCCCTCTTGACTGAAAATCAGTTGATATCTACTCTAACTTTAGCATGTTTCTTTTCAACCAAAGTAGAAAGTGCTATCAAGTTGGGGTAAATATTTGCTGACCGACTCCCCTGTGTTCATGTTTTTTATTCAGATCATTTACAGACCCCTTTTAGATGATTACAAAGAGAAGCTTTCCTTAATTCTATGTAAGAGTAAGTGCAATAACCTTTCAGCATACCCAGTTTAAACATTAGAGGGTGCTGTTTTACCTAGAGGTTTGGTCTGCCACTTGCTGTTTTTGTATTGAGTGTAGGCCTATCCTTTAAAAATGAATGACTATTTTCTAAATTCAGGGGGAAATGTTCATAAGTGTTGCATTTGCATGAAGTGCTTCCAATGTGTGAAAGGTCCACCCGTGCTGGGAAAATGCTGAGTCGTTCCAAAGATGTAAACTGGGCAATCAAAACTTGATGGGCTTTACAGAAATGCAGAGTGTCAACGGCCATGGCACAGCCGAGGGGGCATGGACACACTTATATTGGGTGCTGGTAAACCACATGGCTCAGACCAGCTCTTCCTAAAAGCAGACAACATGCTCCATGGATCTCGTCCGTTCCTACAGAGTTTCAAGCTATCATTTGGACAAGATTTGCAGCTACTACTACTCTCACTCTCGGTACCCTCACAATGGCACTGACTGTCTGTTGTATTTGGTAAGTGCTATTTGTTGGGGTAGTTTCAAGTGATCAGTGCTTCAAGAGACAATTGCCTTCTGGAACTACACTGTGTTCTCCATGCAAAGGCCATTTAATCACAAAGTTCTACACATTAAGATTACTTCAAATGGGAGCATTGATTGGTCCTGTGTTCATAAGTGCTTCTCTTTGGGGTAGTTTTAATGAGGAAGTGATCTACAGGCAAGACTCAACCTCTTTTCAATGGAATTCAATTTTTCAGTGTAATTAATATGGTAAACCCTTGTACCTATCCCTCTATCCTATAAGTGATATCCGCTAAAGCCATTTTTCATTTCCGTTCCCTCTTGACTGAAAATATGTTGATATCTACTCTAACTCTAGCATCTTTCTTTTCAAACAAAGTAGAAAGTGCTATCAAGTTGGGGTAAATATTTACTGATTGACTCCCCTGTTTCCATGTTTGTTTGTTTTTTTTTTCAAATATTTTACATTTAAATAGCCTCTCTAGATAATTACAAAGAGAAGTATTCCTGATTCTATGTAAGAATAAGTGCTTCTCTTGAGGACAGTCATGTTGGTGTTTGTTCATGATGTGGTTCTTTCACTGCCATCATGAGAAAAGCATTCCCAGTGTAAACACTGGAGGGTGCTGTTTTACCCAGAGGCTTGGTCTGCCACTCTATGTTTTTGTACTTGGTGAATGTCTTTGCTTCCAACTTGTATATTTTTAGTGCTAACAACCTGGGGCAGCCATTGTTTTTATTTACCTGCCCTCTTGACTGAAAATCAGTTGATATCTACTCTAACTTTAGCATGTTTCTTTTCAACCAAAGTAGAAAGTGCTATCAAGTTGGGGTAAATATTTGCTGACCGACTCCCCTGTGTTCATGTTTTTTATTCAGATCATTTACAGACCCCTTTTAGATGATTACAAACAGAAGCTTTCCTTAATTCTATGTAAGAGTAAGTGCAATAACCTTTCAGCATACCCAGTTTAAACATTAGAGGGTGCTGTTTTACCTAGAGGTTTGGTCTGCCACTTGCTGTTTTTGTATTGAGTGTAGGCCTATCCTTTAAAAATGAATGACTATTTTCTAAATTCAGGGGGAAATGTTCATAAGTGTTGCATTTGCATGAAGTGCTTCCAATGTGTGAAAGGTCCACCCGTGCTGGGAAAATGCTGAGTCGTTCCAAAGATGTAAACTGGGCAATCAAAACTTGATGGGCTTTACAGAAATGCAGAGTGTCAACGGCCATGGCACAGCCGATGGGGCATGGACACACTTATATTGGGTGCTGGTAAACCACATGGCTCAGACCAGCTCTTCCTAAAAGCAGACAACATGCTCCATGGATCTCGTCCGTTCCTACAGAGTTTCAAGCTATCATTTGGACAAGATTTGCAGCTACTACTACTCTCACTCTCGGTACCCTCACAATGGCACTGACTGTCTGTTGTATTTGGTAAGTGCTATTTGTTGGGGTAGTTTCAAGTGATCAGTGCTTCAAGAGACAATTGCCTTCTGGAACTACACTGTGTTCTCCATGCAATGGCCATTTAATCACAAAGTTCTACACATTAAGATTACTTCAAATGGGAGCATTGATTGGTCCTGTGTTCATAAGTGCTTCTCTTTGGGGTAGTTTTAATGAGGAAGTGATCTACAGGCAAGACTCAACCTCTTTTCAATGGAATTCCATTTTTCAGTGTAGTTAATATGGTAAACCCTTGTACCTATCCCTCTATCCTATAAGTGATATCCGCTAAATCCATTTTTCATTTTCGTTCCCTCTTGACTGAAAATATGTTGATATCTACTCTAACTCTAGCATCTTTCTTTTCAAACAAAGTAGAAAGTGCTATCAAGTTGGGGTAAATATTTACTGATTGACTCCCCTGTTTCCATGTTTGTTTGTTTTTTTTTTCAAATATTTTACATTTAAATAGCCTCTCTAGATAATTACAAAGAGAAGTATTCCTGATTCTATGTAAGAATAAGTGCTTCTCTTGAGGACAGTCATGTTGGTGTTTGTTCATGATGTGGTTCTTTCACTGCCATCATGAGAAAAGCATTCCCAGTGTAAACACTGGAGGGTGCTGTTTTACCCAGAGGCTTGGTCTGCCACTCTATGTTTTTGTACTTGGTGAATGTCTTTGCTTCCAACTTGTATATTTTTAGTGCTAACAACCTGGGGCAGCCATTGTTTTTATTTACCTGCCCTCTTGACTGAAAATCAGTTGATATCTACTCTAACTTTAGCATGTTTCTTTTCAACCAAAGTAGAAAGTGCTATCAAGTTGGGGTAAATATTTGCTGACCGACTCCCCTGTGTTCATGTTTTTTATTCAGATCATTTACAGACCCCTTTTAGATGATTACAAAGAGAAGCTTTCCTTAATTCTATGTAAGAGTAAGTGCAATAACCTTTCAGCATACCCAGTTTAAACATTAGAGGGTGCTGTTTTACCTAGAGGTTTGGTCTGCCACTTGCTGTTTTTGTATTGAGTGTAGGCCTATCCTTTAAAAATGAATGACTATTTTCTAAATTCAGGGGGAAATGTTCATAAGTGTTGCATTTGCATGAAGTGCTTCCAATGTGTGAAAGGTCCACCCGTGCTGGGAAAATGCTGAGTCGTTCCAAAGATGTAAACTGGGCAATCAAAACTTGATGGGCTTTACAGAAATGCAGAGTGTCAACGGCCATGGCACAGCCGAGGGGGCATGGACACACTTATATTGGGTGCTGGTAAACCACATGGCTCAGACCAGCTCCTCCTAAAAGCAGACAACATGCTCCATGGATCTCGTCCGTTCCTACAGAGTTTCAAGCTATCATTTGGACAAGATTTGCAGCTACTACTACTCTCACTCTCGGTACCCTCACAATGGCACTGACTGTCTGTTGTATTTGGTAAGTGCTATTTGTTGGGGTAGTTTCAAGTGATCAGTGCTTCAAGAGACAATTGCCTTCTGGAACTACACTGTGTTCTCCATGCAAAGGCCATTTAATCACAAAGTTCTACACATTAAGATTACTTCAAATGGGAGCATTGATTGGTCCTGTGTTCATAAGTGCTTCTCTTTGGGGTAGTTTTAATGAGGAAGTGATCTACAGGCAAGACTCAACCTCTTTTCAATGGAATTCAATTTTTCAGTGTAATTAATATGGTAAACCCTTGTACCTATCCCTCTATCCTATAAGTGATATCCGCTAAAGCCATTTTTCATTTCCGTTCCCTCTTGACTGAAAATATGTTGATATCTACTCTAACTCTAGCATCTTTCTTTTCAAACAAAGTAGAAAGTGCTATCAAGTTGGGGTAAATATTTACTGATTGACTCCCCTGTTTCCATGTTTGTTTGTTTTTTTTTTTCAAATATTTTACATTTAAATAGCCTCTCTAGATAATTACAAAGAGAAGTATTCCTGATTCTATGTAAGAATAAGTGCTTCTCTTGAGGACAGTCATGTTGGTGTTTGTTCATGATGTGGTTCTTTCACTGCCATCATGAGAAAAGCATTCCCAGTGTAAACACTGGAGGGTGCTGTTTTACCCAGAGGCTTGGTCTGCCACTCTATGTTTTTGTACTTGGTGAATGTCTTTGCTTCCAACTTGTATATTTTTAGTGCTAACAACCTGGGGCAGCCATTGTTTTTATTTACCTGCCCTCTTGACTGAAAATCAGTTGATATCTACTCTAACTTTAGCATGTTTCTTTTCAACCAAAGTAGAAAGTGCTATCAAGTTGGGGTAAATATTTGCTGACCGACTCCCCTGTGTTCATGTTTTTTATTCAGATCATTTACAGACCCCTTTTAGATGATTACAAAGAGAAGCTTTCCTTAATTCTATGTAAGAGTAAGTGCAATAACCTTTCAGCATACCCAGTTTAAACATTAGAGGGTGCTGTTTTACCTAGAGGTTTGGTCTGCCACTTGCTGTTTTTGTATTGAGTGTAGGCCTATCCTTTAAAAATGAATGACTATTTTCTAAATTCAGGGGGAAATGTTCATAAGTGTTGCATTTGCATGAAGTGCTTCCAATGTGTGAAAGGTCCACCCGTGCTGGGAAAATGCTGAGTCGTTCCAAAGATGTAAACTGGGCAATCAAAACTTGATGGGCTTTACAGAAATGCAGAGTGTCAACGGCCATGGCACAGCCGAGGGGGCATGGACACACTTATATTGGGTGCTGGTAAACCACATGGCTCAGACCAGCTCTTCCTAAAAGCAGACAACATGCTCCATGGATCTCGTCCGTTCCTACAGAGTTTCAAGCTATCATTTGGACAAGATTTGCAGCTACTACTACTCTCACTCTCGGTACCCTCACAATGGCACTGACTGTCTGTTGTATTTGGTAAGTGCTATTTGTTGGGGTAGTTTCAAGTGATCAGTGCTTCAAGAGACAATTGCCTTCTGGAACTACACTGTGTTCTCCATGCAAAGGCCATTTAATCACAAAGTTCTACACATTAAGATTACTTCAAATGGGAGCATTGATTGGTCCTGTGTTCATAAGTGCTTCTCTTTGGGGTAGTTTTAATGAGGAAGTGATCTACAGGCAAGACTCAACCTCTTTTCAATGGAATTCAATTTTTCAGTGTAATTAATATGGTAAACCCTTGTACCTATCCCTCTATCCTATAAGTGATATCCGCTAAAGCCATTTTTCATTTCCGTTCCCTCTTGACTGAAAATATGTTGATATCTACTCTAACTCTAGCATCTTTCTTTTCAAACAAAGTAGAAAGTGCTATCAAGTTGGGGTAAATATTTACTGATTGACTCCCCTGTTTCCATGTTTGTTTGTTTTTTTTTTCAAATATTTTACATTTAAATAGCCTCTCTAGATAATTACAAAGAGAAGTATTCCTGATTCTATGTAAGAATAAGTGCTTCTCTTGAGGACAGTCATGTTGGTGTTTGTTCATGATGTGGTTCTTTCACTGCCATCATGAGAAAAGCATTCCCAGTGTAAACACTGGAGGGTGCTGTTTTACCCAGAGGCTTGGTCTGCCACTCTATGTTTTTGTACTTGGTGAATGTCTTTGCTTCCAACTTGTATATTTTTAGTGCTAACAACCTGGGGCAGCCATTGTTTTTATTTACCTGCCCTCTTGACTGAAAATCAGTTGATATCTACTCTAACTTTAGCATGTTTCTTTTCAACCAAAGTAGAAAGTGCTATCAAGTTGGGGTAAATATTTGCTGACCGACTCCCCTGTGTTCATGTTTTTTATTCAGATCATTTACAGACCCCTTTTAGATGATTACAAAGAGAAGCTTTCCTTAATTCTATGTAAGAGTAAGTGCAATAACCTTTCAGCATACCCAGTTTAAACATTAGAGGGTGCTGTTTTACCTAGAGGTTTGGTCTGCCACTTGCTGTTTTTGTATTGAGTGTAGGCCTATCCTTTAAAAATGAATGACTATTTTCTAAATTCAGGGGGAAATGTTCATAAGTGTTGCATTTGCATGAAGTGCTTCCAATGTGTGAAAGGTCCACCCGTGCTGGGAAAATGCTGAGTCGTTCCAAAGATGTAAACTGGGCAATCAAAACTTGATGGGCTTTACAGAAATGCAGAGTGTCAACGGCCATGGCACAGCCGATGGGGCATGGACACACTTATATTGGGTGCTGGTAAACCACATGGCTCAGACCAGCTCTTCCTAAAAGCAGACAACATGCTCCATGGATCTCGTCCGTTCCTACAGAGTTTCAAGCTATCATTTGGACAAGATTTGCAGCTACTACTACTCTCACTCTCGGTACCCTCACAATGGCACTGACTGTCTGTTGTATTTGGTAAGTGCTATTTGTTGGGGTAGTTTCAAGTGATCAGTGCTTCAAGAGACAATTGCCTTCTGGAACTACACTGTGTTCTCCATGCAATGGCCATTTAATCACAAAGTTCTACACATTAAGATTACTTCAAATGGGAGCATTGATCGGTCCTGTGTTCATAAGTGCTTCTCTTTGGGGTAGTTTTAATGAGGAAGTGATCTACAGGCAAGACTCAACCTCTTTTCAATGGAATTCCATTTTTCAGTGTAGTTAATATGGTAAACCCTTGTACCTATCCCTCTATCCTATAAGTGATATCCGCTAAATCCATTTTTCATTTTCGTTCCCTCTTGACTGAAAATATGTTGATATCTACTCTAACTCTAGCATCTTTCTTTTCAAACAAAGTAGAAAGTGCTATCAAGTTGGGGTAAATATTTACTGATTGACTCCCCTGTTTCCATGTTTGTTTGTTTTTTTTTTTCAAATATTTTACATTTAAATAGCCTCTCTAGATAATTACAAAGAGAAGTATTCCTGATTCTATGTAAGAATAAGTGCTTCTCTTGAGGACAGTCATGTTGGTGTTTGTTCATGATGTGGTTCTTTCACTGCCATCATGAGAAAAGCATTCCCAGTGTAAACACTGGAGGGTGCTGTTTTACCCAGAGGCTTGGTCTGCCACTCTATGTTTTTGTACTTGGTGAATGTCTTTGCTTCCAACTTGTATATTTTTAGTGCTAACAACCTGGGGCAGCCATTGTTTTTATTTACCTGCCCTCTTGACTGAAAATCAGTTGATATCTACTCTAACTTTAGCATGTTTCTTTTCAACCAAAGTAGAAAGTGCTATCAAGTTGGGGTAAATATTTGCTGACCGACTCCCCTGTGTTCATGTTTTTTATTCAGATCATTTACAGACCCCTTTTAGATGATTACAAAGAGAAGCTTTCCTTAATTCTATGTAAGAGTAAGTGCAATAACCTTTCAGCATACCCAGTTTAAACATTAGAGGGTGCTGTTTTACCTAGAGGTTTGGTCTGCCACTTGCTGTTTTTGTATTGAGTGTAGGCCTATCCTTTAAAAATGAATGACTATTTTCTAAATTCAGGGGGAAATGTTCATAAGTGTTGCATTTGCATGAAGTGCTTCCAATGTGTGAAAGGTCCACCCGTGCTGGGAAAATGCTGAGTCGTTCCAAAGATGTAAACTGGGCAATCAAAACTTGATGGGCTTTACAGAAATGCAGAGTGTCAACGGCCATGGCACAGCCGAGGGGGCATGGACACACTTATATTGGGTGCTGGTAAACCACATGGCTCAGACCAGCTCTTCCTAAAAGCAGACAACATGCTCCATGGATCTCGTCCGTTCCTACAGAGTTTCAAGCTATCATTTGGACAAGATTTGCAGCTACTACTACTCTCACTCTCGGTACCCTCACAATGGCACTGACTGTCTGTTGTATTTGGTAAGTGCTATTTGTTGGGGTAGTTTCAAGTGATCAGTGCTTCAAGAGACAATTGCCTTCTGGAACTACACTGTGTTCTCCATGCAAAGGCCATTTAATCACAAAGTTCTACACATTAAGATTACTTCAAATGGGAGCATTGATTGGTCCTGTGTTCATAAGTGCTTCTCTTTGGGGTAGTTTTAATGAGGAAGTGATCTACAGGCAAGACTCAACCTCTTTTCAATGGAATTCAATTTTTCAGTGTAATTAATATGGTAAACCCTTGTACCTATCCCTCTATCCTATAAGTGATATCCGCTAAAGCCATTTTTCATTTCCGTTCCCTCTTGACTGAAAATATGTTGATATCTACTCTAACTCTAGCATCTTTCTTTTCAAACAAAGTAGAAAGTGCTATCAAGTTGGGGTAAATATTTACTGATTGACTCCCCTGTTTCCATGTTTGTTTGTTTTTTTTTTCAAATATTTTACATTTAAATAGCCTCTCTAGATAATTACAAAGAGAAGTATTCCTGATTCTATGTAAGAATAAGTGCTTCTCTTGAGGACAGTCATGTTGGTGTTTGTTCATGATGTGGTTCTTTCACTGCCATCATGAGAAAAGCATTCCCAGTGTAAACACTGGAGGGTGCTGTTTTACCCAGAGGCTTGGTCTGCCACTCTATGTTTTTGTACTTGGTGAATGTCTTTGCTTCCAACTTGTATATTTTTAGTGCTAACAACCTGGGGCAGCCATTGTTTTTATTTACCTGCCCTCTTGACTGAAAATCAGTTGATATCTACTCTAACTTTAGCATGTTTCTTTTCAACCAAAGTAGAAAGTGCTATCAAGTTGGGGTAAATATTTGCTGACCGACTCCCCTGTGTTCATGTTTTTTATTCAGATCATTTACAGACCCCTTTTAGATGATTACAAAGAGAAGCTTTCCTTAATTCTATGTAAGAGTAAGTGCAATAACCTTTCAGCATACCCAGTTTAAACATTAGAGGGTGCTGTTTTACCTAGAGGTTTGGTCTGCCACTTGCTGTTTTTGTATTGAGTGTAGGCCTATCCTTTAAAAATGAATGACTATTTTCTAAATTCAGGGGGAAATGTTCATAAGTGTTGCATTTGCATGAAGTGCTTCCAATGTGTGAAAGGTCCACCCGTGCTGGGAAAATGCTGAGTCGTTCCAAAGATGTAAACTGGGCAATCAAAACTTGATGGGCTTTACAGAAATGCAGAGTGTCAACGGCCATGGCACAGCCGATGGGGCATGGACACACTTATATTGGGTGCTGGTAAACCACATGGCTCAGACCAGCTCTTCCTAAAAGCAGACAACATGCTCCATGGATCTCGTCCGTTCCTACAGAGTTTCAAGCTATCATTTGGACAAGATTTGCAGCTACTACTACTCTCACTCTCGGTACCCTCACAATGGCACTGACTGTCTGTTGTATTTGGTAAGTGCTATTTGTTGGGGTAGTTTCAAGTGATCAGTGCTTCAAGAGACAATTGCCTTCTGGAACTACACTGTGTTCTCCATGCAATGGCCATTTAATCACAAAGTTCTACACATTAAGATTACTTCAAATGGGAGCATTGATCGGTCCTGTGTTCATAAGTGCTTCTCTTTGGGGTAGTTTTAATGAGGAAGTGATCTACAGGCAAGACTCAACCTCTTTTCAATGGAATTCCATTTTTCAGTGTAGTTAATATGGTAAACCCTTGTACCTATCCCTCTATCCTATAAGTGATATCCGCTAAATCCATTTTTCATTTTCGTTCCCTCTTGACTGAAAATATGTTGATATCTACTCTAACTCTAGCATCTTTCTTTTCAAACAAAGTAGAAAGTGCTATCAAGTTGGGGTAAATATTTACTGATTGACTCCCCTGTTTCCATGTTTGTTTGTTTTTTTTTTCCAAATATTTTACATTTAAATAGCCTCTCTAGATAATTACAAAGAGAAGTATTCCTGATTCTATGTAAGAATAAGTGCTTCTCTTGAGGACAGTCATGTTGGTGTTTGTTCATGATGTGGTTCTTTCACTGCCATCATGAGAAAAGCATTCCCAGTGTAAACACTGGAGGGTGCTGTTTTACCCAGAGGCTTGGTCTGCCACTCTATGTTTTTGTACTTGGTGAATGTCTTTGCTTCCAACTTGTATATTTTTAGTGCTAACAACCTGGGGCAGCCATTGTTTTTATTTACCTGCCCTCTTGACTGAAAATCAGTTGATATCTACTCTAACTTTAGCATGTTTCTTTTCAACCAAAGTAGAAAGTGCTATCAAGTTGGGGTAAATATTTGCTGACCGACTCCCCTGTGTTCATGTTTTTTATTCAGATCATTTACAGACCCCTTTTAGATGATTACAAAGAGAAGCTTTCCTTAATTCTATGTAAGAGTAAGTGCAATAACCTTTCAGCATACCCAGTTTAAACATTAGAGGGTGCTGTTTTAACTAGAGGTTTGGTCTGCCACTTGCTGTTTTTGTATTGAGTGTAGGCCTATCCTTTAAAAATGAATGACTATTTTCTAAATTCAGGGGGAAATGTTCATAAGTGTTGCATTTGCATGAAGTGCTTCCAATGTGTGAAAGGTCCACCCGTGCTGGGAAAATGCTGAGTCGTTCCAAAGATGTAAACTGGGCAATCAAAACTTGATGGGCTTTACAGAAATGCAGAGTGTCAACGGCCATGGCACAGCCGAGGGGGCATGGACACACTTATATTGGGTGCTGGTAAACCACATGGCTCAGACCAGCTCTTCCTAAAAGCAGACAACATGCTCCATGGATCTCGTCCGTTCCTACAGAGTTTCAAGCTATCATTTGGACAAGATTTGCAGCTACTACTACTCTCACTCTCGGTACCCTCACAATGGCACTGACTGTCTGTTGTATTTGGTAAGTGCTATTTGTTGGGGTAGTTTCAAGTGATCAGTGCTTCAAGAGACAATTGCCTTCTGGAACTACACTGTGTTCTCCATGCAATGGCCATTTAATCACAAAGTTCTACACATTAAGATTACTTCAAATGGGAGCATTGATTGGTCCTGTGTTCATAAGTGCTTCTCTTTGGGGTAGTTTTAATGAGGAAGTGATCTACAGGCAAGACTCAACCTCTTTTCAATGGAATTCCATTTTTCAGTGTAGTTAATATGGTAAACCCTTGTACCTATCCCTCTATCCTATAAGTGATATCCGCTAAATCCATTTTTCATTTCCGTTCCCTCTTGACTGAAAATATGTTGATATCTACTCTAACTCTAGCATCTTTCTTTTCAAACAAAGTAGAAAGTGCTATCAAGTTGGGGTAAATATTTACTGATTGACTCCCCTGTTTCCATGTTTGTTTGTTTTTTTTTTCAAATATTTTACATTTAAATAGCCTCTCTAGATAATTACAAAGAGAAGTATTCCTGATTCTATGTAAGAATAAGTGCTTCTCTTGAGGACAGTCATGTTGGTGTTTGTTCATGATGTGGTTCTTTCACTGCCATCATGAGAAAAGCATTCCCAGTGTAAACACTGGAGGGTGCTGTTTTACCCAGAGGCTTGGTCTGCCACTCTATGTTTTTGTACTTGGTGAATGTCTTTGCTTCCAACTTGTATATTTTTAGTGCTAACAACCTGGGGCAGCCATTGTTTTTATTTACCTGCCCTCTTGACTGAAAATCAGTTGATATCTACTCTAACTTTAGCATGTTTCTTTTCAACCAAAGTAGAAAGTGCTATCAAGTTGGGGTAGATATTTGCTGACCGACTCCCCTGTGTTCATGTTTTTTATTCAGATCATTTACAGACCCCTTTTAGATGATTACAAAGAGAAGCTTTCCTTAATTCTATGTAAGAGTAAGTGCAATAACCTTTCAGCATTGCCTATCCTTGCCTACCTTGCCTATCCTTGCCTACCTAACCTTGCCTATCCTTTAAAAATGAATGACTATTTTCTAAATTCAGGGGGAAATGTTCATAAGTGTTGCATTTGCATGAAGTGCTTCCAATGTGTGAAAGGTCCACCCGTGCTGGGAAAATGCTGAGTCGTTCCAAAGATGTAAACTGGGCAATCAAAACTTGATGGGCTTTACAGAAATGCAGAGTGTCAACGGCCATGGCACAGCCGAGGGGGCATGGACACACTTATATTGGGTGCTGGTAAACCACATGGCTCAGACCAGCTCTTCCTAAAAGCAGACAACATGCTCCATGGATCTCGTCCGTTCCTACAGAGTTTCAAGCTATCATTTGGACAAGATTTGCAGCTACTACTACTCTCACTCTCGGTACCCTCACAATGGCACTGACTGTCTGTTGTATTTGGTAAGTGCTATTTGTTGGGGTAGTTTCAAGTGATCAGTGCTTCAAGAGACAATTGCCTTCTGGAACTACACTGTGTTCTCCATGCAATGGCCATTTAATCACAAAGTTCTACACATTAAGATTACTTCAAATGGGAGCATTGATTGGTCCTGTGTTCATAAGTGCTTCTCTTTGGGGTAGTTTTAATGAGGAAGTGATCTACAGGCAAGACTCAACCTCTTATCAATGGAATTCCATTTTTCAGTGTAGTTAATATGGTAAACCCTTGTACCTATCCCTCTATCCTATAAGTGATATCCGCTAAATCCATTTTTCATTTCCGTTCCCTCTTGACTGAAAATATGTTGATATCTACTCTAACTCTAGCATCTTTCTTTTCAAACAAAGTAGAAAGTGCTATCAAGTTGGGGTAAATATTTACTGATTGACTCCCCTGTTTCCATGTTTGTTTGTTTTTTTTTTCAAATATTTTACATTTAAATAGCCTCTCTAGATAATTACAAAGAGAAGTATTCCTGATTCTATGTAAGAATAAGTGCTTCTCTTGAGGACAGTCATGTTGGTGTTTGTTCATGATGTGGTTCTTTCACTGCCATCATGAGAAAAGCATTCCCAGTGTAAACACTGGAGGGTGCTGTTTTACCCAGAGGCTTGGTCTGCCACTCTATGTTTTTGTACTTGGTGAATGTCTTTGCTTCCAACTTGTATATTTTTAGTGCTAACAACCTGGGGCAGCCATTGTTTTTATTTACCTGCCCTCTTGACTGAAAATCAGTTGATATCTACTCTAACTTTAGCATGTTTCTTTTCAACCAAAGTAGAAAGTGCTATCAAGTTGGGGTAGATATTTGCTGACCGACTCCCCTGTGTTCATGTTTTTTATTCAGATCATTTACAGACCCCTTTTAGATGATTACAAAGAGAAGCTTTCCTTAATTCTATGTAAGAGTAAGTGCAATAACCTTTCAGCATTGCCTATCCTTGCCTACCTTGCCTATCCTTGCCTACCTAACCTTGCCTATCCTTTAAAAATGAATGACTATTTTCTAAATTCAGGGGGAAATGTTCATAAGTGTTGCATTTGCATGAAGTGCTTCCAATGTGTGAAAGGTCCACCCGTGCTGGGAAAATGCTGAGTCGTTCCAAAGATGTAAACTGGGCAATCAAAACTTGATGGGCTTTACAGAAATGCAGAGTGTCAACGGCCATGGCACAGCCGAGGGGGCATGGACACACTTATATTGGGTGCTGGTAAACCACATGGCTCAGACCAGCTCTTCCTAAAAGCAGACAACATGCTCCATGGATCTCGTCCGTTCCTACAGAGTTTCAAGCTATCATTTGGACAAGATTTGCAGCTACTACTACTCTCACTCTCGGTACCCTCACAATGGCACTGACTGTCTGTTGTATTTGGTAAGTGCTATTTGTTGGGGTAGTTTCAAGTGATCAGTGCTTCAAGAGACAATTGCCTTCTGGAACTACACTGTGTTCTCCATGCAATGGCCATTTAATCACAAAGTTCTACACATTAAGATTACTTCAAATGGGAGCATTGATTGGTCCTGTGTTCATAAGTGCTTCTCTTTGGGGTAGTTTTAATGAGGAAGTGATCTACAGGCAAGACTCAACCTCTTATCAATGGAATTCCATTTTTCAGTGTAGTTAATATGGTAAACCCTTGTACCTATCCCTCTATCCTATAAGTGATATCCGCTAAATCCATTTTTCATTTCCGTTCCCTCTTGACTGAAAATATGTTGATATCTACTCTAACTCTAGCATCTTTCTTTTCAAACAAAGTAGAAAGTGCTATCAAGTTGGGGTAAATATTTACTGATTGACTCCCCTGTTTCCATGTTTGTTTGTTTTTTTTTTCAAATATTTTACATTTAAATAGCCTCTCTAGATAATTACAAAGAGAAGTATTCCTGATTCTATGTAAGAATAAGTGCTTCTCTTGAGGACAGTCATGTTGGTGTTTGTTCATGATGTGGTTCTTTCACTGCCATCATGAGAAAAGCATTCCCAGTGTAAACACTGGAGGGTGCTGTTTTACCCAGAGGCTTGGTCTGCCACTCTATGTTTTTGTACTTGGTGAATGTCTTTGCTTCCAACTTGTATATTTTTAGTGCTAACAACCTGGGGCAGCCATTGTTTTTATTTACCTGCCCTCTTGACTGAAAATCAGTTGATATCTACTCTAACTTTAGCATGTTTCTTTTCAACCAAAGTAGAAAGTGCTATCAAGTTGGGGTAGATATTTGCTGACCGACTCCCCTGTGTTCATGTTTTTTATTCAGATCATTTACAGACCCCTTTTAGATGATTACAAAGAGAAGCTTTCCTTAATTCTATGTAAGAGTAAGTGCAATAACCTTTCAGCATTGCCTATCCTTGCCTACCTTGCCTATCCTTGCCTACCTAACCTTGCCTATCCTTTAAAAATGAATGACTATTTTCTAAATTCAGGGGGAAATGTTCATAAGTGTTGCATTTGCATGAAGTGCTTCCAATGTGTGAAAGGTCCACCCGTGCTGGGAAAATGCTGAGTCGTTCCAAAGATGTAAACTGGGCAATCAAAACTTGATGGGCTTTACAGAAATGCAGAGTGTCAACGGCCATGGCACAGCCGAGGGGGCATGGACACACTTATATTGGGTGCTGGTAAACCACATGGCTCAGACCAGCTCTTCCTAAAAGCAGACAACATGCTCCATGGATCTCGTCCGTTCCTACAGAGTTTCAAGCTATCATTTGGACAAGATTTGCAGCTACTACTACTCTCACTCTCGGTACCCTCACAATGGCACTGACTGTCTGTTGTATTTGGTAAGTGCTATTTGTTGGGGTAGTTTCAAGTGATCAGTGCTTCAAGAGACAATTGCCTTCTGGAACTACACTGTGTTCTCCATGCAATGGCCATTTAATCACAAAGTTCTACACATTAAGATTACTTCAAATGGGAGCATTGATTGGTCCTGTGTTCATAAGTGCTTCTCTTTGGGGTAGTTTTAATGAGGAAGTGATCTACAGGCAAGACTCAACCTCTTTTCAATGGAATTCCATTTTTCAGTGTAGTTAATATGGTAAACCCTTGTACCTATCCCTCTATCCTATAAGTGATATCCGCTAAATCCATTTTTCATTTCCGTTCCCTCTTGACTGAAAATATGTTGATATCTACTCTAACTCTAGCATCTTTCTTTTCAAACAAAGTAGAAAGTGCTATCAAGTTGGGGTAAATATTTACTGATTGACTCCCCTGTTTCCATGTTTGTTTGTTTTTTTTTTCAAATATTTTACATTTAAATAGCCTCTCTAGATAATTACAAAGAGAAGTATTCCTGATTCTATGTAAGAATAAGTGCTTCTCTTGAGGACAGTCATGTTGGTGTTTGTTCATGATGTGGTTCTTTCACTGCCATCATGAGAAAAGCATTCCCAGTGTAAACACTGGAGGGTGCTGTTTTACCCAGAGGCTTGGTCTGCCACTCTATGTTTTTGTACTTGGTGAATGTCTTTGCTTCCAACTTGTATATTTTTAGTGCTAACAACCTGGGGCAGCCATTGTTTTTATTTACCTGCCCTCTTGACTGAAAATCAGTTGATATCTACTCTAACTTTAGCATGTTTCTTTTCAACCAAAGTAGAAAGTGCTATCAAGTTGGGGTAGATATTTGCTGACCGACTCCCCTGTGTTCATGTTTTTATTCAGATCATTTACAGACCCCTTTTAGATGATTACAAAGAGAAGCTTTCCTTAATTCTATGTAAGAGTAAGTGCAATAACCTTTCAGCATTGCCTATCCTTGCCTACCTTGCCTATCCTTGCCTACCTAACCTTGCCTATCCTTTAAAAATGAATGACTATTTTCTAAATTCAGGGGGAAATGTTCATAAGTGTTGCATTTGCATGAAGTGCTTCCAATGTGTGAAAGGTCCACCCGTGCTGGGAAAATGCTGAGTCGTTCCAAAGATGTAAACTGGGCAATCAAAACTTGATGGGCTTTACAGAAATGCAGAGTGTCAACGGCCATGGCACAGCCGAGGGGGCATGGACACACTTATATTGGGTGCTGGTAAACCACATGGCTCAGACCAGCTCTTCCTAAAAGCAGACAACATGCTCCATGGATCTCGTCCGTTCCTACAGAGTTTCAAGCTATCATTTGGACAAGATTTGCAGCTACTACTACTCTCACTCTCGGTACCCTCACAATGGCACTGACTGTCTGTTGTATTTGGTAAGTGCTATTTGTTGGGGTAGTTTCAAGTGATCAGTGCTTCAAGAGACAATTGCCTTCTGGAACTACACTGTGTTCTCCATGCAATGGCCATTTAATCACAAAGTTCTACACATTAAGATTACTTCAAATGGGAGCATTGATTGGTCCTGTGTTCATAAGTGCTTCTCTTTGGGGTAGTTTTAATGAGGAAGTGATCTACAGGCAAGACTCAACCTCTTTTCAATGGAATTCCATTTTTCAGTGTAGTTAATATGGTAAACCCTTGTACCTATCCCTCTATCCTATAAGTGATATCCGCTAAATCCATTTTTCATTTCCGTTCCCTCTTGACTGAAAATATGTTGATATCTACTCTAACTCTAGCATCTTTCTTTTCAAACAAAGTAGAAAGTGCTATCAAGTTGGGGTAAATATTTACTGATTGACTCCCCTGTTTCCATGTTTGTTTGTTTTTTTTTTCAAATATTTTACATTTAAATAGCCTCTCTAGATAATTACAAAGAGAAGTATTCCTGATTCTATGTAAGAATAAGTGCTTCTCTTGAGGACAGTCATGTTGGTGTTTGTTCATGATGTGGTTCTTTCACTGCCATCATGAGAAAAGCATTCCCAGTGTAAACACTGGAGGGTGCTGTTTTACCCAGAGGCTTGGTCTGCCACTCTATGTTTTTGTACTTGGTGAATGTCTTTGCTTCCAACTTGTATATTTTTAGTGCTAACAACCTGGGGCAGCCATTGTTTTTATTTACCTGCCCTCTTGACTGAAAATCAGTTGATATCTACTCTAACTTTAGCATGTTTCTTTTCAACCAAAGTAGAAAGTGCTATCAAGTTGGGGTAGATATTTGCTGACCGACTCCCCTGTGTTCATGTTTTTATTCAGATCATTTACAGACCCCTTTTAGATGATTACAAAGAGAAGCTTTCCTTAATTCTATGTAAGAGTAAGTGCAATAACCTTTCAGCATTGCCTATCCTTGCCTACCTTGCCTATCCTTGCCTACCTAACCTTGCCTATCCTTTAAAAATGAATGACTATTTTCTAAATTCAGGGGGAAATGTTCATAAGTGTTGCATTTGCATGAAGTGCTTCCAATGTGTGAAAGGTCCACCCGTGCTGGGAAAATGCTGAGTCGTTCCAAAGATGTAAACTGGGCAATCAAAACTTGATGGGCTTTACAGAAATGCAGAGTGTCAACGGCCATGGCACAGCCGAGGGGGCATGGACACACTTATATTGGGTGCTGGTAAACCACATGGCTCAGACCAGCTCTTCCTAAAAGCAGACAACATGCTCCATGGATCTCGTCCGTTCCTACAGAGTTTCAAGCTATCATTTGGACAAGATTTGCAGCTACTACTACTCTCACTCTCGGTACCCTCACAATGGCACTGACTGTCTGTTGTATTTGGTAAGTGCTATTTGTTGGGGTAGTTTCAAGTGATCAGTGCTTCAAGAGACAATTGCCTTCTGGAACTACACTGTGTTCTCCATGCAATGGCCATTTAATCACAAAGTTCTACACATTAAGATTACTTCAAATGGGAGCATTGATTGGTCCTGTGTTCATAAGTGCTTCTCTTTGGGGTAGTTTTAATGAGGAAGTGATCTACAGGCAAGACTCAACCTCTTTTCAATGGAATTCCATTTTTCAGTGTAGTTAATATGGTAAACCCTTGTACCTATCCCTCTATCCTATAAGTGATATCCGCTAAATCCATTTTTCATTTCCGTTCCCTCTTGACTGAAAATATGTTGATATCTACTCTAACTCTAGCATCTTTCTTTTCAAACAAAGTAGAAAGTGCTATCAAGTTGGGGTAAATATTTACTGATTGACTCCCTTGTTTCCATGTTTGTTTGTTTTTTTTTCAAATATTTTACATTTAAATAGCCTCTCTAGATAATTACAAAGAGAAGTATTCCTGATTCTATGTAAGAATAAGTGCTTCTCTTGAGGACAGTCATGTTGGTGTTTGTTCATGATGTGGTTCTTTCACTGCCATCATGAGAAAAGCATTCCCAGTGTAAACACTGGAGGGTGCTGTTTTACCCAGAGGCTTGGTCTGCCACTCTATGTTTTTGTACTTGGTGAATGTCTTTGCTTCCAACTTGTATATTTTTAGTGCTAACAACCTGGGGCAGCCATTGTTTTTATTTACCTGCCCTCTTGACTGAAAATCAGTTGATATCTACTCTAACTTTAGCATGTTTCTTTTCAACCAAAGTAGAAAGTGCTATCAAGTTGGGGTAAATATTTGCTGACCGACTCCCCTGTGTTCATGTTTTTTATTCAGATCATTTACAGACCCCTTTTAGATGATTACAAAGAGAAGCTTTCCTTAATTCTATGTAAGAGTAAGTGCAATAACCTTTCAGCATTGCCTATCCTTGCCTACCTTGCCTATCCTTGCCTACCTAACCTTGCCTATCCTTTAAAAATGAATGACTATTTTCTAAATTCAGGGGGAAATGTTCATAAGTGTTGCATTTGCATGAAGTGCTTCCAATGTGTGAAAGGTCCACCCGTGCTGGGAAAATGCTGAGTCGTTCCAAAGATGTAAACTGGGCAATCAAAACTTGATGGGCTTTACAGAAATGCAGAGTGTCAACGGCCATGGCACAGCCGAGGGGGCATGGACACACTTATATTGGGTGCTGGTAAACCACATGGCTCAGACCAGCTCTTCCTAAAAGCAGACAACATGCTCCATGGATCTCGTCCGTTCCTACAGAGTTTCAAGCTATCATTTGGACAAGATTTGCAGCTACTACTACTCTCACTCTCGGTACCCTCACAATGGCACTGACTGTCTGTTGTATTTGGTAAGTGCTATTTGTTGGGGTAGTTTCAAGTGATCAGTGCTTCAAGAGACAATTGCCTTCTGGAACTACACTGTGTTCTCCATGCAATGGCCATTTAATCACAAAGTTCTACACATTAAGATTACTTCAAATGGGAGCATTGATTGGTCCTGTGTTCATAAGTGCTTCTCTTTGGGGTAGTTTTAATGAGGAAGTGATCTACAGGCAAGACTCAACCTCTTTTCAATGGAATTCCATTTTTCAGTGTAGTTAATATGGTAAACCCTTGTACCTATCCCTCTATCCTATAAGTGATATCCGCTAAATCCATTTTTCATTTCCGTTCCCTCTTGACTGAAAATATGTTGATATCTACTCTAACTCTAGCATCTTTCTTTTCAAACAAAGTAGAAAGTGCTATCAAGTTGGGGTAAATATTTACTGATTGACTCCCCTGTTTCCATGTTTGTTTGTTTTTTTTTTCAAATATTTTACATTTAAATAGCCTCTCTAGATAATTACAAAGAGAAGTATTCCTGATTCTATGTAAGAATAAGTGCTTCTCTTGAGGACAGTCATGTTGGTGTTTGTTCATGATGTGGTTCTTTCACTGCCATCATGAGAAAAGCATTCCCAGTGTAAACACTGGAGGGTGCTGTTTTACCCAGAGGCTTGGTCTGCCACTCTATGTTTTTGTACTTGGTGAATGTCTTTGCTTCCAACTTGTATATTTTTAGTGCTAACAACCTGGGGCAGCCATTGTTTTTATTTACCTGCCCTCTTGACTGAAAATCAGTTGATATCTACTCTAACTTTAGCATGTTTCTTTTCAACCAAAGTAGAAAGTGCTATCAAGTTGGGGTAAATATTTGCTGACCGACTCCCCTGTGTTCATGTTTTTTATTCAGATCATTTACAGACCCCTTTTAGATGATTACAAAGAGAAGCTTTCCTTAATTCTATGTAAGAGTAAGTGCAATAACCTTTCAGCATTGCCTATCCTTGCCTACCTTGCCTATCCTTGCCTACCTAACCTTGCCTATCCTTTAAAAATGAATGACTATTTTCTAAATTCAGGGGGAAATGTTCATAAGTGTTGCATTTGCATGAAGTGCTTCCAATGTGTGAAAGGTCCACCCGTGCTGGGAAAATGCTGAGTCGTTCCAAAGATGTAAACTGGGCAATCAAAACTTGATGGGCTTTACAGAAATGCAGAGTGTCAACGGCCATGGCACAGCCGAGGGGGCATGGACACACTTATATTGGGTGCTGGTAAACCACATGGCTCAGACCAGCTCTTCCTAAAAGCAGACAACATGCTCCATGGATCTCGTCCGTTCCTACAGAGTTTCAAGCTATCATTTGGACAAGATTTGCAGCTACTACTACTCTCACTCTCGGTACCCTCACAATGGCACTGACTGTCTGTTGTATTTGGTAAGTGCTATTTGTTGGGGTAGTTTCAAGTGATCAGTGCTTCAAGAGACAATTGCCTTCTGGAACTACACTGTGTTCTCCATGCAATGGCCATTTAATCACAAAGTTCTACACATTAAGATTACTTCAAATGGGAGCATTGATTGGTCCTGTGTTCATAAGTGCTTCTCTTTGGGGTAGTTTTAATGAGGAAGTGATCTACAGGCAAGACTCAACCTCTTTTCAATGGAATTCCATTTTTCAGTGTAGTTAATATGGTAAACCCTTGTACCTATCCCTCTATCCTATAAGTGATATCCGCTAAATCCATTTTTCATTTCCGTTCCCTCTTGACTGAAAATATGTTGATATCTACTCTAACTCTAGCATCTTTCTTTTCAAACAAAGTAGAAAGTGCTATCAAGTTGGGGTAAATATTTACTGATTGACTCCCCTGTTTCCATGTTTGTTTGTTTTTTTTTTCAAATATTTTACATTTAAATAGCCTCTCTAGATAATTACAAAGAGAAGTATTCCTGATTCTATGTAAGAATAAGTGCTTCTCTTGAGGACAGTCATGTTGGTGTTTGTTCATGATGTGGTTCTTTCACTGCCATCATGAGAAAAGCATTCCCAGTGTAAACACTGGAGGGTGCTGTTTTACCCAGAGGCTTGGTCTGCCACTCTATGTTTTTGTACTTGGTGAATGTCTTTGCTTCCAACTTGTATATTTTTAGTGCTAACAACCTGGGGCAGCCATTGTTTTTATTTACCTGCCCTCTTGACTGAAAATCAGTTGATATCTACTCTAACTTTAGCATGTTTCTTTTCAACCAAAGTAGAAAGTGCTATCAAGTTGGGGTAGATATTTGCTGACAGACTCCCCTGTGTTCATGTTTTTTATTCAGATCATTTACAGACCCCTTTTAGATGATTACAAAGAGAAGCTTTCCTTAATTCTATGTAAGAGTAAGTGCAATAACCTTTCAGCATTGCCTATCCTTGCCTACCTTGCCTATCCTTGCCTACCTAACCTTGCCTATCCTTTAAAAATGAATGACTATTTTCTAAATTCAGGGGGAAATGTTCATAAGTGTTGCATTTGCATGAAGTGCTTCCAATGTGTGAAAGGTCCACCCGTGCTGGGAAAATGCTGAGTCGTTCCAAAGATGTAAACTGGGCAATCAAAACTTGATGGGCTTTACAGAAATGCAGAGTGTCAACGGCCATGGCACAGCCGAGGGGGCATGGACACACTTATATTGGGTGCTGGTAAACCACATGGCTCAGACCAGCTCTTCCTAAAAGCAGACAACATGCTCCATGGATCTCGTCCGTTCCTACAGAGTTTCAAGCTATCATTTGGACAAGATTTGCAGCTACTACTACTCTCACTCTCGGTACCCTCACAATGGCACTGACTGTCTGTTGTATTTGGTAAGTGCTATTTGTTGGGGTAGTTTCAAGTGATCAGTGCTTCAAGAGACAATTGCCTTCTGGAACTACACTGTGTTCTCCATGCAATGGCCATTTAATCACAACGTTCTACACATTAAGATTACTTCAAATGGGAGCATTGATTGGTCCTGTGTTCATAAGTGCTTCTCTTTGGGGTAGTTTTAATGAGGAAGTGATCTACAGGCAAGACTCAACCTCTTTTCAATGGAATTCCATTTTTCAGTGTAGTTAATATGGTAAACCCTTGTACCTATCCCTCTATCCTATAAGTGATATCCGCTAAATCCATTTTTCATTTCCGTTCCCTCTTGACTGAAAATATGTTGATATCTACTCTAACTCTAGCATCTTTCTTTTCAAACAAAGTAGAAAGTGCTATCAAGTTGGGGTAAATATTTACTGATTGACTCCCCTGTTTCCATGTTTGTTTGTTTTTTTTTCAAATATTTTACATTTAAATAGCCTCTCTAGATAATTACAAAGAGAAGTATTCCTGATTCTATGTAAGAATAAGTGCTTCTCTTGAGGACAGTCATGTTGGTGTTTGTTCATGATGTGGTTCTTTCACTGCCATCATGAGAAAAGCATTCCCAGTGTAAACACTGGAGGGTGCTGTTTTACCCAGAGGCTTGGTCTGCCACTCTATGTTTTTGTACTTGGTGAATGTCTTTGCTTCCAACTTGTATATTTTTAGTGCTAACAACCTGGGGCAGCCATTGTTTTTATTTACCTGCCCTCTTGACTGAAAATCAGTTGATATCTACTCTAACTTTAGCATGTTTCTTTTCAACCAAAGTAGAAAGTGCTATCAAGTTGGGGTAAATATTTGCTGACCGACTCCCCTGTGTTCATGTTTTTTATTCAGATCATTTACAGACCCCTTTTAGATGATTACAAAGAGAAGCTTTCCTTAATTCTATGTAAGAGTAAGTGCAATAACCTTTCAGCATTGCCTATCCTTGCCTACCTTGCCTATCCTTGCCTACCTAACCTTGCCTATCCTTTAAAAATGAATGACTATTTTCTAAATTCAGGGGGAAATGTTCATAAGTGTTGCATTTGCATGAAGTGCTTCCAATGTGTGAAAGGTCCACCCGTGCTGGGAAAATGCTGAGTCGTTCCAAAGATGTAAACTGGGCAATCAAAACTTGATGGGCTTTACAGAAATGCAGAGTGTCAACGGCCATGGCACAGCCGAGGGGGCATGGACACACTTATATTGGGTGCTGGTAAACCACATGGCTCAGACCAGCTCTTCCTAAAAGCAGACAACATGCTCCATGGATCTCGTCCGTTCCTACAGAGTTTCAAGCTATCATTTGGACAAGATTTGCAGCTACTACTACTCTCACTCTCGGTACCCTCACAATGGCACTGACTGTCTGTTGTATTTGGTAAGTGCTATTTGTTGGGGTAGTTTCAAGTGATCAGTGCTTCAAGAGACAATTGCCTTCTGGAACTACACTGTGTTCTCCATGCAATGGCCATTTAATCACAAAGTTCTACACATTAAGATTACTTCAAATGGGAGCATTGATTGGTCCTGTGTTCATAAGTGCTTCTCTTTGGGGTAGTTTTAATGAGGAAGTGATCTACAGGCAAGACTCAACCTCTTTTCAATGGAATTCCATTTTTCAGTGTAGTTAATATGGTAAACCCTTGTACCTATCCCTCTATCCTATAAGTGATATCCGCTAAATCCATTTTTCATTTCCGTTCCCTCTTGACTGAAAATATGTTGATATCTACTCTAACTCTAGCATCTTTCTTTTCAAACAAAGTAGAAAGTGCTATCAAGTTGGGGTAAATATTTACTGATTGACTCCCCTGTTTCCATGTTTGTTTGTTTTTTTTTCAAATATTTTACATTTAAATAGCCTCTCTAGATAATTACAAAGAGAAGTATTCCTGATTCTATGTAAGAATAAGTGCTTCTCTTGAGGACAGTCATGTTGGTGTTTGTTCATGATGTGGTTCTTTCACTGCCATCATGAGAAAAGCATTCCCAGTGTAAACACTGGAGGGTGCTGTTTTACCCAGAGGCTTGGTCTGCCACTCTATGTTTTTGTACTTGGTGAATGTCTTTGCTTCCAACTTGTATATTTTTAGTGCTAACAACCTGGGGCAGCCATTGTTTTTATTTACCTGCCCTCTTGACTGAAAATCAGTTGATATCTACTCTAACTTTAGCATGTTTCTTTTCAACCAAAGTAGAAAGTGCTATCAAGTTGGGGTAAATATTTGCTGACCGACTCCCCTGTGTTCATGTTTTTTATTCAGATCATTTACAGACCCCTTTTAGATGATTACAAAGAGAAGCTTTCCTTAATTCTATGTAAGAGTAAGTGCAATAACCTTTCAGCATTGCCTATCCTTGCCTACCTTGCCTATCCTTGCCTACCTAACCTTGCCTATCCTTTAAAAATGAATGACTATTTTCTAAATTCAGGGGGAAATGTTCATAAGTGTTGCATTTGCATGAAGTGCTTCCAATGTGTGAAAGGTCCACCCGTGCTGGGAAAATGCTGAGTCGTTCCAAAGATGTAAACTGGGCAATCAAAACTTGATGGGCTTTACAGAAATGCAGAGTGTCAACGGCCATGGCACAGCCGAGGGGGCATGGAAACACTTATATTGGGTGCTGGTAAACCACATGGCTCAGACCAGCTCCTCCTAAAAGCAGACAACATGCTCCATGGATCTCGTCCGTTCCTACAGAGTTTCAAGCTATCATTTGGACAAGATTTGCAGCTACTACTACTCTCACTCTCGGTACCCTCACAATGGCACTGACTGTCTGTTGTATTTGGTAAGTGCTATTTGTTGGGGTAGTTTCAAGTGATCAGTGCTTCAAGAGACAATTGCCTTCTGGAACTACACTGTGTTCTCCATGCAATGGCCATTTAATCACAAAGTTCTACACATTAAGATTACTTCAAATGGGAGCATTGATTGGTCCTGTGTTCATAAGTGCTTCTCTTTGGGGTAGTTTTAATGAGGAAGTGATCTACAGGCAAGACTCAACCTCTTTTCAATGGAATTCCATTTTTCAGTGTAGTTAATATGGTAAACCCTTGTACCTATCCCTCTATCCTATAAGTGATATCCGCTAAATCCATTTTTCATTTCCGTTCCCTCTTGACTGAAAATATGTTGATATCTACTCTAACTCTAGCATCTTTCTTTTCAAACAAAGTAGAAAGTGCTATCAAGTTGGGGTAAATATTTACTGATTGACTCCCCTGTTTCCATGTTTGTTTGTTTTTTTTTCAAATATTTTACATTTAAATAGCCTCTCTAGATAATTACAAAGAGAAGTATTCCTGATTCTATGTAAGAATAAGTGCTTCTCTTGAGGACAGTCATGTTGGTGTTTGTTCATGATGTGGTTCTTTCACTGCCATCATGAGAAAAGCATTCCCAGTGTAAACACTGGAGGGTGCTGTTTTACCCAGAGGCTTGGTCTGCCACTCTATGTTTTTGTACTTGGTGAATGTCTTTGCTTCCAACTTGTATATTTTTAGTGCTAACAACCTGGGGCAGCCATTGTTTTTATTTACCTGCCCTCTTGACTGAAAATCAGTTGATATCTACTCTAACTTTAGCATGTTTCTTTTCAACCAAAGTAGAAAGTGCTATCAAGTTGGGGTAAATATTTGCTGACCGACTCCCCTGTGTTCATGTTTTTTATTCAGATCATTTACAGACCCCTTTTAGATGATTACAAAGAGAAGCTTTCCTTAATTCTATGTAAGAGTAAGTGCAATAACCTTTCAGCATACCCAGTTTAAACATTAGAGGGTGCTGTTTTACCTAGAGGTTTGGTCTGCCACTTGCTGTTTTTGTATTGAGTGTAGGCCTATCCTTTAAAAATGAATGACTATTTTCTAAATTCAGGGGGAAATGTTCATAAGTGTTGCATTTGCATGAAGTGCTTCCAATGTGTGAAAGGTCCACCCGTGCTGGGAAAATGCTGAGTCGTTCCAAAGATGTAAACTGGGCAATCAAAACTTGATGGGCTTTACAGAAATGCAGAGTGTCAACGGCCATGGCACAGCCGAGGGGGCATGGACACACTTATATTGGGTGCTGGTAAACCACATGGCTCAGACCAGCTCTTCCTAAAAGCAGACAACATGCTCCATGGATCTCGTCCGTTCCTACAGAGTTTCAAGCTATCATTTGGACAAGATTTGCAGCTACTACTACTCTCACTCTCGGTACCCTCGCAATGGCACTGACTGTCTGTTGTATTTGGTAAGTGCTATTTGTTGGGGTAGTTTCAAGTGATCAGTGCTTCAAGAGACAATTGCCTTCTGGAACTACACTGTGTTCTCCATGCAATGGCCATTTAATCACAAAGTTCTACACATTAAGATTACTTCAAATGGGAGCATTGATTGGTCCTGTGTTCATAAGTGCTTCTCTTTGGGGTAGTTTTAATGAGGAAGTGAGCTACAGGCAAGACTCAACCTCTTTTCAATGGAATTCCATTTTTCAGTGTAGTTAATATGGTAAACCCTTGTACCTATCCCTCTAACCTTTAAGTGATATCCGCTAAAGCCATTTTTCATTTCCTTTCCCTCTTGACTGAAAATATGTTGATATCTACTCTAACTCTTGCATCTTTCTTTTCAAACAAAGTAGAAAGTGCTATCAAGTTGGGTAAATATTTACTGACTGACTCCCCTGTTTCCATGTTTTGTTTTTGTTTTTTTCAAATATTTTACATTTAAATAGCCTCTCTAGATAATTACAAAGAGAAGTATTCCTGGATCTATTTAAGAATAAGTGCTTCTCTAGAGGACAGTCATGTTGGTGTTTGTTCATGATGTGGTTCTTTCACTGCCATCATGAGAAAAGCATTCCCAGTGTAAACACTGGAGGGTGCTGTTTTACCCAGAGGCTTGGTCTGCCACTCTCTGTTTTTGTACTTGGTGAATGTCTTTGCTTCCAACTTGTATATTTTTAGTGCTAACAACCTGGGGCAGCCATTGTTTTTATTTACCTGCCCTCTTGACTGAAAATCAGTTGATATCTACTCTAACTTTAGCATGTTTCTTTTCAACCAAAGTAGAAAGTGCTATCAAGTTGGGGTAAATATTTGCTGACCGACTCCCCTGTGTTCATGTTTTTTATTCAGATCATTTACAGACCCCTTTTAGATGATTACAAAGAGAAGCTTTCCTTAATTCTATGTAAGAGTAAGTGCAATAACCTTTCAGCATACCCAGTTTAAACATTAGAGAGTGCTGTTTTACCTAGAGGTTTGGTCTGCCACTTGCTGTTTTTGTATTGAGTGTAGGCCTATCCTTTAAAAATGAATGACTATTTTCTAAATTCAGGGGGAAATGTTCATAAGTGTTGCATTTGCATGAAGTGCTTCCAATGTGTGAAAGGTCCACCCGTGCTGGGAAAATGCTGAGTCGTTCCAAAGATGTAAACTGGGCAATCAAAACTTGATGGGCTTTACAGAAATGCA